>NC_048298.1:189961919-190261919 GCF_013100865.1 Trachemys scripta elegans
CAAGCCCCGCCCCCAGGAATCGGGCCCCGCTCCGGCCGGAGCTCCAGCTGGGGGGGCCAGACCCGGACCCGGAGCCGCACAGCCGGGGGGCCGCGGCGCCGGACCCGGGCCGGGCCGGGCCGGGCCGGAGCCAAGCTGTGGGGCCTGAGCCGGAGCTGAGCCGAGCCGAGCCGAGGGGGCTGGGCTGGAGCTGAGCTGGGGGGCCGGACACAGGCCGGCCCCGAACCGGGACGCGGGGCCTGGGCTGGAGCCGAGCCGAGCGGGCCGGGCCGGCGCCCCAGGACCGGAGATGCTGGGGCCGGAGCTGCTCGGCCGGTGCTGGACTGGGCCGCGCCTCCCTGGAGCAGAGCCAGCTTTAGGAAGTGCGGGGCCCGATTCGAACAGTTTTGACGGGGCCCTGGCCTTGCTGACTGAAAAAAAAAAAAAAAAAAAACACGCAAAAAAACACGCGGGCTCGTACTCACCGGGCGGCACTCATAGTCTTCGACGGTTTGTCCTTCACTCGCTCCAGGTCTTTGGTGGCACTGAAGGACCTGCTGCCGAAGGGCTGCCGAAGACCCAGAGCGAGTGAAGGACCCGCCGCTGAAGTGCCGCCGAAGACCCGGAGCGCTGCCGGGTGAGTAAAAATTAAAAAGGAGCCTCTAGCCAGGGAAGGGATTCTCGGCCACTTGCCCCCACCCCGGTGACCCTGCCACTGGGCGCGGGGCCCTCTTAGGCGCGGGGCCCGATTCGGGGGAATTGGTGGAATTGGCCTAAAGCCAGCCCTGCCCTGGAGCCCTTCTCACACCCCCCGCCACCCCAGCTTACCTGGTGCTGCCAGCCTGTCTGCCTGCCCCTGCTTCTTTTCAGACTTCCTGCGAACCTCTGATTCGCGGGAAGCAGGGGCGGGGGAGGAGCAGGGGGTGGAGCGTGCAGGGGAGGGGAGGAGGGGGAAGTGAGCTGGGGGCGGGGTGGAGAGCTGCGGCGCGGGGCCCTCTTGGTGTGGGGCCCAATTCAGCCGAATCGGCTGAATCGGCCTAAAGACGGCCCTGCCTGGACCCTGTCTGCAAGGGAGCCTCCAACCGGAAGGTGAGTGGAGCTGCGTGGTGGGGACCCCTGCTGGCGAGGGGCCAGCAGCCGGAATCCCAAAGCAGTGACTGGCTCAGCCTGCTGCCGCTCTGGGATTTCTGTCCCCAGCTCCTGCCAGCCGGGGTCTCAGCCCACTGCCAGCCTGGGGTTCCTTCCCCCCAGGCCAGCAGCGGGTGCTGAGTTCGACCCGCGGGGACGACGGTTGGCAAGGGGCCAGCAGCGGGAACCCGATAGTGGCGGTGGGCTGAGCAGCTCAGCCCGCCATGGCTCCGGGGTTTTCACCACCAGCTCCTGCCAGCCAGGGTATCAGCCCGCTGCCAGCCTGGGGGAAAGAACCCCAGGCCAGCAGCGGGTGCTGAGTTGGACCCGTGGCAGGACCCCGGCTGGCAGGAGCCGGCAGCGGGAACTCCAGAGCGGGGCGGGCTGAGCGGCTCAGCCCGCCGTCGCATGCCAGGAAAAATCGACTCGCATGCCAATTTTTCCTGTTCTGATTTGTGTAAGAGAAAACTGGAATTTCTATAGATCGTCTTTACTTGTTTATATAATTTCTGTAAAAGCACTGCTGCTGCATTTGCAGCAGGCTAATTAAATAATCTGTTTGGTTGCTTTTAAAATGTTCTTTATGTATCTACAAAGAAAGAAAATGCAAAGTAGAAATGGGAGGTGTAATATTTGGCAGGGTTTGTGTCACTTGAGGTGACTCAAGAAGTGGTTTGTCACTTACATCCCATCAAAGCCCATTTCCTTATTCAAGCACCATTTCCAAAGTGTAAAATGTGGAGTTTGATATATAGTAACATATTGCACAGATATAAATTTTTAGGACAGAAGCAGCATGTCCAAGCTATTTCACAACACTCCAATGGTCATAAGGATGTGTCACTTCAGGTGACCTGAGAAGATTTTGTCATTTATACATGCTCAAATTTTAGTTACCTGCTCAAATTAAGAGGCAATTACACCTAGTGGAACGGGCCTCTCTTGCAGAAAAGAGTTTTGCTAAGAACATAAATATACATTGCTATAAAATTCAGTCTAATTTATTCTGGTGAAATTTCTAAAAATTGAAACAGGACTGTGCACAGTACAAACACATAAAACACGATCCCCACCCTGAGGAGCTTACAGTCTATGAATACCTGTGTTCTGGCTGATCAGATCAGTATTGAGATTTGAGTTGAGTAGATCAGAGGATCAGGGCTAAATGGCTCAATGGGCACTGCTAAGTAATTTCAAACCATACAGTTTACAGTCAATGACTGTTTCTTATTATTCCCATCCATTTTCTCAGTAACCCACCATGAAGAAATTGATTTTTCCAATCAACAGTCATCAGTACTAGTGCCTAATGCAATACTGTTTTATCCAGGGCTGGTGGTATGAATGGCGAAGGCTCTGGGTTTTGGCAAGGTGGTAGTTCTGCTGCTGTTTTTGCTCTACCCTACTTCTAACACCCAGAACTACTCACCTTTATTTCTTCGCAAGATTTTATTATAATTACGAGGCAAGAAGTTTAAGGTTATGAAGACAGATCAGTTTCATCAGAAAAACCTTATGAGCATGAAGTAATAATAAAAATATGTAATATGAGGGCCTGAAAATTTTCAGTTAAAGGTAGTGGGACGAATTAATCTGTGCAATAACTCCTTTAACCCAGGATGAATCTGACCTAAAGTTTTAGTAAACTACATAGGTGTGGAAATTCAGAGTTAAGATCCCACAAATGCTGTCCCCATGTTGCAATACTGTCACCATTCCATGACATAGAAAAGTATCTCTGATAATTATCACAATTACTTTTCAATTTTTTTTTCATTAGAGCTGGTTGAAATTTTCAGGCCACAATTTTATTTTATTTTATAAAAAAATGCAAGTTTGTCAAAATCAAAATGTTTTTATAGAAAATGAAATTTGTGACAAAAAATTAAAATAGTAATAATTTTCATTTGAACTGACATTTTTATTTCTTTTGGGTTTTCAAAAAAACAGAATGAAAGAAAGGTGTGAATTCAAACCAACAACTTTTCATTATAGTTTTTTTTACTGAAAAAATAGAAATTTTCAGTGAAAAATTTAGAATGAAATTGTTTTGTTCAAAAATTTTCACTGAAATAATATTGTTTTTATAGACCAGCTGTAATTGTCTTAGATCTTTTATCCTCTACATGCAACGGGTAATAGTTTATTTTGGAGAATAGGTTTTCTATGATTTACAGGCTTTATTTGATGAATGATGGGGGGCAGGAAGGAGGGTTGTTTTCAGATGTTTGGGTCTGAGCCTCATATCAAGAGAGTGTTTGAGATAATTATAGCTGTCTTTGTAGTTTCCAGGAAGAAGGTGGGTGGATGGGTGTAGGTTAGATATCTTCCTTATTAATTTGCCTTGATTATATGGTTTATTACAGTGGCATTGTATGTAGTGGGCAAGTTGTGAAAATATTGTGGTATCTTTACTATAAGAGGAATGTAGGTTGGGTGTTGTTGTTTTGTTTATCACATGATGCTGGTATAGCTGGCTTATAAAGCAAGGATCAAGGATAGTCTAGTTTGATACATGGCTCTTATGTAGTCTCTTCATATTAGTATGCTTAGTATGAAACATTACAGGGAGAATACTGAAAATACAGTAGAAAAAGTTATGATGTGTGGCTGTCAGTGTGTCCCACACAGATGTAGAGCAATCAGAGATAGGAAGACAGGGTAGAGTTAAGGTTATTTGCACTACGTTAACTGTAAATTTCCAAACTTTCAAATGTTTGGTATTTTGGAAACTTAGGCCCAGTTTCCCCAAAAGGTATTCGGGTTCCTAACTCCATCCTCAAAGGTATTTAGGTACCTAATTCCCAATTATATCAATGAGAGTTAAGTGATCTGTGAATAGCTGGGCCTTTGTCCTTAATTTACAATTCCCAGTTTTTAAACATTTAATAACTACCAAGTAGAAGGAGAGGAAGTCTTTGGGAGGTCCAGGACTAATGTACCATTTACAAACTTCCCGTGAGGCTTAAAAGCCTGAGAAGAAGTATTGTGGTAGCATGGAGCTTTCATCCAGTGATTGTTTAATTTTAAATCCCACATATAGTAACCAGGAAGCACAAATACAGGGTCAAATTCTGCTCTCAGTCAGACTATTGAAATCCTGGGTTAAATTGTCCCTTCAAATACATACACACAGCTTCCAGAGAATCCAGAATGAGTTGTGTGTATCTGTGTCTGAGGGGAAAACTTGGCCTCATTCGCTTCAATGGAGTTATTCTGGATTTACATCATTGTGACTCAGAGCATAATCTGGTCCACAGCTTTTTAAGAAGCCACAGTTCAAGTTTCTCTAGTAACTCTGTAACTTCTCAGACTTTTTTTTAAGAAACAAATTGCTCCTAAAATCACATCCCCTTTCAAAAACTAGTCAATCCATACTAAAGTAAATAGAATAAAACAAATCTAGAGTTGCCAGGCCAAGATGTTTTTGAAATATCAAGTAGCAAAAAAGCTTAGGAAACTTCTGAAAAGTGAATCATCTTTTTCTTTTAATCTCCTATATCTATTGTAATAATTAATATTATGCCTTGTTTCATTAACTTCAAACTTTCCTGAACATGTCTCTTTAGGTTCTGTAGAAGTATATGCATGAAATTTCAGGGAAATTGGTTTCCCTTTGCTGAAATTCTAGGACAGGGGTGGCCAAACTGCAGCTTGCGAGCCACATGTGGCTCTTTTACAGTTAAAGTGTGGTTTGCAGAGCTCCCTCTGCCCCCCAATTCTGCGCCTACCAGACTGGGGGGTGGGGGTCGGGAGGGGAAAGCTCAGAGCTTCTGCCCTGCAGTGTGGTGGTGGGGCTAGGGGCTTCTGCGCAGCGGGGAGGGACAGGGCCACTGGAACCATTTTTATAGTAGGGGTGCTGAGAGCTATTGAACCAAACCGTAAATGTTGTATGTAATGGAAACTACTTCAAGCCAAGGGGTGTGGCAGAACTCCCAGAACTCCTACTTCCAGTTCCTATGGGGAGGGGGGTCTCAGTGCTTCAGTCCCACAGAGAGTGCCTGCCGGGGCTTGGGGCTTCAGCAGGAGCGGGGCAGGCACACACTGCAGGGCAGAAGCCCCAAGCCCCGGCTGGCACCTCCCACATGGGGCAGAAGCCCTGAGCCCCGGCTGGTGCCTCCCATGTGGGGTAGAAGTCCTGAGCCCCAACTAGAGCCTCACATGAGGGGCAGAAGCCCTGAGCCCCTGCAGGCATGCCCGGCTCTCAGACTTCTTAAGATTACTATATGTGGCTTGGAGAGTCAGTACATTTGGCCACCCCTGTTACAGGGGTTCAAAATCATGCTTTAAATGGAAACCTATGACAAGCTGAACTAGAGAGACTACATAACTGTTTAAATGTCTGATTGTTGAATAATAAAAGTTTACTCCTGATGTTTTGTATTTCTTCATTTCTTAAAGACAGTCATTATTCTGCAGTGTTAAACTGCAATATAATTTTGATTGTAACCATTTTATTTTAATTTTTCCCATACCGTTATGCCATGACTTCATATACACCAAGTATGCATGAGTAGCTTGGTTACCATGGTTACTGCATTGACATACTTGAAGTGGTTCTCACAGTCCAAGAGGCCTCAGTCCTGGGATTTTAATCAGTGCACCAAAGACTTTTCTATATTCAAGTGGGCAGAGAAAGGAGGCTGATTGCAATATTAGCACGGGCACATCTTGAGCCTGAAGACCTGAGGGGAAAATGTGAGTCTTGGCGTACTTAATTACTCTCAAACTCTGGGGATTTACATTAGCAAAAAGTAGTTCATATAACAAAAGAGTTTATTTTAATATCTGACTATACCTGAAGGTTCCTGTTAGATGTAGCTATGAATCAAAATGTTTGTCTACTTTGCTGAATTGGCTCCGAGGAGGCTGCTGTATAAATGAAGCAACAATAATTTGTTGTGCCTGTGTTATGCGGTATTTTCTTAACATTTCTTAACTAAAAAGTATGTTTCCAAAACAAAAATTAAATTGCCTTATTTTTCTAAACTGGAACTCCATTTACTGAGCTCCATTTGAAAGCTAAAAGCAGGTGCTTACATGCTCAAAGGCAAGAGAATTACAAGGAGGAGGGACTCTTTTTAATACAGTACTTTGTTCTATTGTGCTAACAGCAACACACTTACCTAGCTCAGAGCTCCAGTGTGGTGTGGGAGGAAGGGTGGGAATGCATAGGGAGCCTTCCCGCATTTGCTTGACCTGTACAAGCGCCTGTCACAACTTCAGTTTTGGGGAGCAAAGGGGCTGCTTCCTCTATATGGAGAGGCACAGAATCCCAGCGGCTGCCCTTAAGAACTTCACTCTCCATAGCTGACCACTGGCTCTTTCTTCTGGAAAACAGTATAAATTAAAGTTAAGTTAAGGCTGGTAAAAAGTTGTCAATAACTTATAATAGAACCGGTCAAAAATTGTCAGTCAAAATATTTGTTTGGACAGACACCGTCTTTTTTTATACAAGCTTTTTTCAATAAATGTCCATTTTTTGTCAAAAAATCGAGCTTTCAGTAAATGAACAACCAGAAATAAATAAAATAATAATGTAACCCTTCTGCCCATCTAAGTTGGCAGCAACAAGGGCCGGGTTCTGTATCTAGGGGTTCCGTTTCAATAACACAATGCAAAACCGGCTCGAGCCCCCACCCAGTGACCTGGGACAATTACATACCACCCCCTGGGCGCCTCTAAGAGGCAATACTTCCCCTCTCGCAAGCACGGAGTCTGAGTGTAACAGAAAAATGTTTAATAACATGAGGTAAACAACATCAGCATTAAATTGGAAAAACACCAGAACTAGAGTTCTTAGACCAAACCATGAGCGAAGACCCACCCCAGCAAATTGGGCCGTGTCCTCTCCCATTGGTTCTTGAAACCAGCGACCCAAGAATCACCAAAGTCCCAAAAGTCCACCAATCCCAAAGTCTCTTGGGTCAAGCAACCCAAGAATCACAAAAGTCCGACAACCCCCCAAAGTCTCTGTCCATGATCAGTGCAGCCCCAGAGTTCAAAAGGGGGGGGGCGAGCAGGGTGTTAAGGGGCACCTTACGTGATCCGAGGCCAACCGGCTGCTTCTCCGTGGGGTTCCACCGCAGCCTTCACCACGAACTGCTCCATTCCACCTGCAGTCCCACTCCTGCCGTCCCCAAACTGCTCTGGCAGCTGCTCCGCTCCGCTCACCGACCTGTGAGCCGTGCCGCTCCGCTCCGCTCACCGACCTGTGAGCCACGCCGCTCTGCTCCGCTCACTGACCTGTGAGCCGAGCCGCGCCGCTCCGCTCCAGCCGTCCCTTGGGCTGCTCCCACAAGGCTCTGCTCTGCTAGCTGCTCCTCCAGCCGCTCCGCTCACCCCCACTAAGCTAAGTTAGCTTAGCAATAGCTTCAGGCTCCCCCACTAGTTAACACAGCCTCAGTGATCTCAGCTCTTAAGTAGCTTTAGCTCTTTTGTGATTTCAGCTCTTAGTGATTTCAGCTAGTAGTAGGGGAGCCCCAGTGCTGGTGCACTATTGGCCCAAAGTGAACTCAGCTCAGCAGTCTGTAACTAGACTCCTAAGGGAATCAAAGTTAGCTCTGACATTCAGCAGTGGAGAGAGGAGAAGGTGCAATTGGTGTTTTGGACCCACACCACCAGGTACCAATACCTGTTCCCATCCTCTCTCAATTCACTGGGTTTTGTAACCCATGCCCCTTGACAAGCAAATGCTACCTAGGTAATGGTGAATGATTCACTCAGTCCTTCTGTCATACAACAGTTCCACTGGCCTTGATTCACAGAATCAGGGTAACAAAACTTTATTCTTCCTGCCCCAATAACAGAGAAACTGGGGATCCCACACCAGCCAAAGTAACCACTTTGAGTTGCTGTGGTTTCATGCCAGGCGAGTGGGTGTGCCTATGCAAACAAGATCAGCCCCTGGAGTTCTTTTCCACACTCGCCATAATTCACCACCAGATGTCAGGGTAGAGCTTATCCTGACTCTGCTTACAATAATAATAATCAGTTGACCCACTCTCCCATGGTACCAGTACCTTAGGTATTATATTACTTAGCCACCTAGAAAATTTTTATACAGAAACTAATTTAATAGAAATGATGGCTTCTGGTCAACTAGGAAGCACAAAATTATAACTAATATCTTAATCTTTGCAGACAACTTTCCTAAAAAAGAAATGTCCATATATGACATGGTGGGGAAATTTTAATACATGAATTACCCCAGAGGAATGGGCTTTGATCTGGAAAAGAGGACTCGGTGGTATGATAAAAGAAAATGTCTTTAAGATAATATTTCAATGGTATTTCACAGCAGTCAGGTTAAAAATATATACAGTATAGAGATTGAATGGGGATAAATATTGGCCCAAATTGTGAGGAAAGAGAAGATTTAATGCATATATGGTAGACAGGTCCAGTTGTCAAAGAGGACTGGGATGTGACTCATAACTAAATATTGCGAATTGTTAGCTAGCTATTATCAATTGATCCTTTGTTAATCCTCCTGGGGTTTCCTAGGGTATGTCTACACAGCAAAGAAAAACCCACAGCTGGACAATGCCAGCCAACTTGGGCTCATGGGGCTCAGGCTGGGGGGCTGTTTCATTGCTGTGTAGTTTATAGTTGAATTCTGTTCAGTCAGTTTTCAGTCTAAGACTTCTGTGGTAGGGGTCCATGAACCACAGGTTGAATTTCTAAAGGGGTATGACCTCCATCTGAAATTTTTTGGGGGGAAGAAGTGGTGCAGGAGTGGGGCCTCAGGATAAGGAATGGTGCGAAGGCGGGGGCTCAAGGGAATGGGTGGTGTGAGGGTGGGGCCTTGGAGAGAAGGGGAGGTGCAGGGGCAGGGCCCCAGGGGAGAGGGGCAGCACAAAGGGTGGGGCCACAGTTCGGGCACCGTTGGCCTCCCCATTTTTAGGGACCTTCAGCCGCTTCTGGATCATGGTCTATAAATGCCTACACAGGGAGAAGATTTCTGATTCTGGGAGGCTCTTTAATCCAGCGGGCAAAGGCATAACAAGATCTAAGGCTGGAAGTTGAAGCTATATAAATTCACACTGAAAATATGGCACAAATGTTAACCACTGAAACAGCTTATCAAGGAATGGGGTGGAGCCTCTGTCACTTGCAGTCTTTAAATCTAGAGCTGGTTGAAACTTGGAAATTCCTTTCCATGGGAAAGTCCAACACTGTAGAAAACTAGAAATTTCTACATTTGCCACAGGATGGAAATTATGAATTTTGTTGTTTTAGACAAATCAAACAGTTTTGGTTTGATTTTTTTCTAAATGAAATGGAGCAGCTGGCTGTCCTGACTCCTGGGGGACTCCCCAGGCTGCGTGATCCAGAGCTCCCCATGCTTTCCAGGCTGCTGGGCTCCCTGCCATGGAGCAAGGGGCGTAGAAGACCTGAGAGCCCCAGCTTGAACTTGGGCTGCTGACAGTAGAAGCCTGGCTCCAGAGCAGCTCACCATGGAAGCTGGCAGGAAACTAGGCAGGTTTCTAATGGAAACCTGCCTGTGTTTCAGTGAAAGTTCATTGAAACCAAAATGTTTCTACAAAATATTTCAGTTTCATTGAATTGGCATTTTCTGATGAAAAACTGGTTCATCGGAAAATTCCCAACCAGCACTATAAATAAAGAGTGGCTGTCTCTCTAAAATGTATGTTCCATGTTAACTACAAGTTCCTGAGTTGATGCAGGAATCACTAGGTGAAATTCTTTGGCCTGAGTTAGGCATGAGGTTAAAACAGCTGGTCATAATGGTCCCTCTTCTGGCCTTAAAGTTTATGAATCTATGTTCATGCTGTGACAGATTTAGCAATTTCCAGCAATATACTTGAAAGACCTTATTGCATTAAGTGTATGTATTATTGTGGGCTAGGATCATATGTAACCTCTCTAGATGGTGACAGACAGGGCCGGCTCCAGGGTTTTTGCTGCCCCAAGTGGCGCAAAAAAAAAAAAAAAAAAAAAAAAAGCCGCGATCGCAATTGCGATCTGCGGTGGCAATTCGGCGGGAGGTCCTTCGCGCCGAGCGGAAGTGAGGGACCGTCCGCTGAATTGCCACCGAATAGTTGGACCTGCCGCCCCTCTCCAGAGTGGCCGCCCCAAGCACCTGCTTGGCAAGCTGGTGCCTGGAGCCGGCCCTGGTGACAGATGTAAGACCTGGGAGTTAAAAAGTCTATAGTGAAAATGTGCCAGAGAAGTATGGACTTTAAGGACAATAAGTGTTGTTGTGGAAATGACCACCCAGGCAGTTATTTGATCAGAGACTCAAGCCTGAGGCCCATTTATTGAACACACACCAACGCGTTGAGGGGTGGCAGATTGGATACTGCGCCCGCCGATACAAAGCAACACCCGAGTATATAAAGCTAAAAACCGCAAATACATCATACATTTAAGTAATAATTGCCCTTATACGGAATTAACACTTGACAGGGGTTAGGGTCTTCTTGGGTCTTTTTGGTACTTTCCAATGTTGCTGTAAACAACCCTTTTATGGCTGTAATATGGGTTAGGGTTTCTACTGGTACTTTCCAGTGTTTAGGAACCATACCTTTTATGGGGTACCATTACATCATGCTTGTCATGGGGCACAATGATCTCAAGGGGTAGTTACACAACTGGTATAAGGGAGGGCATGGGTTACAGTTGCACGCTTTTTTTTTTTGCCTATAGATTACTGTTACAAAGCTTCATGCCTATTTGATTACAATCTTATCTTATTTAAGCAGTTAGCACATTTCTTAAGCATATTGCAAATAGTTCCTGCTTTTGGGTTTTTTTTTCACTACACCCCCTCCTCCCCCCCAGTCATGGAACACTATCTTAGTTTGGTTCAGGTTTTAGGTTTGTTAGCTATAAAGCAGGCCCAGGCCAGCAAACAGAGGCCCAATAAATTGGGGGAGGGGTCCTTTCCTCCACAGTGTTAAGTGGATTTCCTGCGGAATCCCTTGGGAGAAATTAATGCAAATTCCCCAACTCCAGTTATGCAAAAACCCAGCCTTTCAAAGCTGTGCCCTGAGGAGAGGGTCATTGTCTGCCAATTAGCTGTTACAGAAGGCCAAGATCAAAGGCCCCAGCTGTATAAAAAACCACGCCCCTGAGCGCAGCAAGTTGCAGCGCTGTAAAGCGCCAATGTAATCTGTGCCCCAGCTACGCCCCTCGTTGAGGTGGTTAGCTCTCCCAGCGCTGCGCCGCGACCACACAAGGCATGTTAAAGCACTGCCATGGCAGTGCTGCCGCAGCAGCGCTTTAGCATTGCCAGTGTAGACTAGCCCTCAGATGGATATGAACTTGTAACCACAGGAGAAACCAAGCTGTGGGTTTTGAAGGATTAAAACCTACCACTGCCCTAGACTGAAGTTGGGGGGGGGGGGGGATGATCTCTAGTGAGCTTTTTAGCATGCGTTTAGGAACTTTTATTGTTTTTATGTTTTCTCTATAATGCTTTTACCTGAAGAATAAATGTGGTTGCTTAGAAGGAGCTGTGTGGTAACTTATAACTCTGGGCAATACACTGGTTATAAAGCAAAGCACAGGTGCTGGCCTGTTCAGGCAGACTGGCTTGCTGACACTATCACAGTGTATGGCAGGGAGCTATGCAGACTTCAAATCCCCGGTCAGGAGGGAGTGATGGCTGGGAGCCAGAAGCCTAAAGACGGTGTTGTTGGTGGACCATGGTGGGGGAATACAGCTGCAGCGTCCCTCGAACTGTGACATATGCAACTATATGGGTGATACAGCACTTATTTATACTTGGCTCATTATTAGAGGCTACCAGATGGTGCAGCTTTAGCAGTACTGTTTTCCTATTATCAGTGGATAAGATACTGCAAAGTCTACCAGTATTTAATCCTGGGAAAAATCATGACCTGCACTATCAAAATGTGGAGGCTGATTTAAAGGGATAACCGAATAAAATCTAAAAGGTGCAAGTGCTTTTACGTGAAACCCCTCTGTAGAATATCGTAGAGTCGCTGTACATTCTAGAGGAGTTCATTCATCCCTTCAATGGGAGTTGAGGGCACTCATTGCCTCACAGGAGTTCTTAACACTTTACAGGGTCAGGCCTTTTATGACTAAGGCCCTGACCCTGCTGAGATTTATGCATATGCCTCATTTTAAGTGTGTCAGTAGTCCTATTGAACTTAATGCCCTCATTGAGTTCAATTACATGCTTAAAGTTAATCACATACATGCGGTTTTGCAGGGCCTAAGGGCCACATAGGCAGCTCATGAACTGTACAAGCTGCAGGCAGGCAGTCAGCAGTCTGGAGGCAGTTCTCATCAGCCTAGGGTTACCATACGTCCAGATTTTCCCGGACATGTCCGGCTTTTTGGGCCTCAAATCCCCGTCCGGGGGGAAATCCCAAAAAGCCGGACATGTCCGGGAAAATTGGGACACGCAGGGCCGGCGGTGCTGGGCCGGGGGCCGGGGCCGGGCTGGCGGTGCTGAGCCGGGGGCCGGGGCCGGGCCGGCGGTGCTGGGCCGGGAGCCGGGGGTGCTGAGCCAGGGGCCGGGGCCGGGGCCGGGCCGGCGGTGCTGGGCCGGGGGCCGGCGGTGCTGGGCCAGGCTGGCGGTGCTGGGCGGGCTGGGGGTGCTCGGCCGGGGGCTGGCCCAGGGCTGGCACCCCAGGGCCCGAGCCGACCCAGGCTGGAGACGCCGGGGGGGCCAGACTGGGCCGCGCCTCCTCCCCCCACCCTATCCCCCTTACCTGCTTCAGGCTTCCCACCAATCAAATGTTCACGGGAAGCAGGGGAGGGGGCGGAGTTGGAGCGGGGACTTTGGGGAAGGGGTGGAGTTGGGGCGTGGGTGGGGCTGGGGGCGGGGCCGGGGCCCCGTAGAGTGTCCTCTTTTTGGACACTCAAAATATGGTAACCCTACATCAGCCCTGGCACACCAAATGCTCCACTTACAAAAATGAATTGGTCCAGATGACCATCTGAACATGGTGGTCCCCATTGCCATGGGCTATAGAGGCCCAAAGGCTGGGCTTGCAAATTGCTGTGGTGGGGACTGTAAACAAAAACATTTGATTTTCTTTAAGTAAATAGCACTGAAATCTTGTCCTGTCAACTGCACTTTGAGGGTTAACTTTGCCAAAAAAAGAAGTGTGGGGTTGGGTCCTAGAAACTCATTTAAACTTTTTATTTTCTGAAGTGAGTATGCAAGGCACTCTGGGAAATGATTCAAGGGCAGTTGAGCAAATTTCTTCTGTTTAGGAGAAACTGTGGATTGGTGGGGGTTTTGTGTGAACTTTTTTAGAACAGATATGGGGGGGGGGGTGAGGGGAAGATACTTATGGAAGAAATACATATAGAGGAAGGGCCAGATACTGCAACCCTGACCCTTATTCTGTGGAAGGAATGCAGAATCTATTCCCCGAGGATTAAGTTAGAGAAGAAATGAACTCCTGTGTGTGAACGAATCAAATACCCCAGGCCAGGGCCAGCTCTAGGTTTTTTGCCGCCCCAAGCAAAAAAAATTTTGGCTGCCCCCCACACACCCCTGCCTCCCCAGCTCTGGGCTCCCCCCACCAGTGCTGACTCCACCCGCTCCCCCCTCGCCTCCAGCCGGTCCGGCGCTGGCAGGGTTGGAGTAAACAGCGGGGCTCCCAGGCCGCGCCTCAGCCCAGGGCCCTTCCAGCCAGGCCTCCTGCCTCCAAGACCGGCTGGGATCCAGGAGGGCAGAGCTGGGGGACTGCCCCGGCAGGGGACTGAGGAGCTGGGGCAGGGTAGCCCCAGAGAGAGCGGAGCCCCGGAGAGCGGGACGCAGGCCCCACATGGCAGCGCCCCGGACACCGGTCCCCACTATGGCCCCGCTGCTGCTGCTGCTCCTGGCACCCCTGCTGCAGTCCCTAGGCGGCTCGGGCCGCTTCACCCAGCCCCGGCTTATGGCGCTGGGGGGCGGCCGCCCTGCGGCACCTGCAGGCAGCTCCCCCCACCCAGTGGCCCCCAGCCCGAGTTTCCCACGCTCGGAGCCCGTTCAACCCAGCCACAAGGTGCGGGCGCTGCTCCCCGACACGAACCACAGCGGTCCCAGGACACCCCCTCTGCGCTGCTGCTGGCAGGGCTGGCTCTAGGCTTTTGCTACCCTAAGCAAAAAAACAAACAAAAAACAAACAAACAAAAAACAAACAAACAAACAAAAAACCATGGCCGGAATGCTGCCCCTGAAAATGTGCTACCCCAAGCACGTGCTTGGTTTGCTGGTGCCTAGAGCCGGCCCTGTCCCAGGCATGGCCTTGATTCTGCAATGTCTAGCATGTGGGGGGACTGCTGCACCCACACAGCATCCCAGTGAAGTTCGACTCAGGTGCACTCATTCACTTGCCTGCTGTACCTTGCAGGAATGGGGCCTGTGCTCGCATTTAGGAAAGCCCTTAAGTATGTGAATAACTTCAAGGATTTAAGGCTCTCTTTGAGAGGATTGCTGCCTATAGTACATTTTCTTTCCTAAAACATGTTCTGCAGAAATCTAGACAATACTAAATCAGTAATTATTTGTGGATACATCATTGACAAGGTAGAAGCATATGCAAAGTAAAAAACAGAATAAAATATCCCATATGCAATAACTGAAGGCCTCTAAGCATCACAATTGTCAATAGTAGAAAAAAAGTCCACCACAGGTAAAAATTCATATCAGTGTACATAGCTCTAGCAAGTAGGCCCCCAACTCAGGACAGCATGTCAGCACAAGCTTAAATCCATTTCTGTTCAGGACAGCACTTACGCACATGCTTAATTGAGCATATGTTTCAGAGCTCTCCTGAGCAGGACTGCTTTCCTGAATCAGGGCCTGAAATAATAGAATGGAAATAATAAATTGCTAAAGAAATAAAAACAATTATCAAGCGAGGAATGTATAGGAGGAAAAGAAGGGGAAACAGAGATCAGAAAAGGGTGTGGGCCAAGTTATGTCAGTGATAATCTTATGGGAGCATTGGTATGTGCCCCATTACCCCCCTTCAGTGTGTTGTGATTTGTCAGTAACTTGGGGAATGCTTCAAGATTCTTTGGCAGTGGGTGATTTCTTTCCCGCTGTGAGACTCAAGGCAATGTCACTTTCCATTATGAGAGGAGAGCCTGGGCTTTCTCAGTGCTCCTCAACAAAGGGCTAGTTCTGTTAGAACACAATTTTCTTAGATCTGCTAGGATTTATCTTCATGATTGTGATTTAAGGTGTATGTACGGGTATTTCCCCCCTCCCCCCTCCAAGTACAAAATAAGAACATTTGTAGACAGTTCCTAACTTTCCTTTTCCTGCCAATCACACTGCCCTGGTACTGTTAGTCTGTTACCTACCAGAGAGAGGCAATGAGGTAGCAGAAGGGAGAGAAACACTCCCCCACACAGAGATCAGGGTTCCATTGCTGCATTAATATTTTCTCCCACTCCCACTTCTAAAGGAGATTATCATTTCTCATCTTGTTTGGGCTCATTTCCATCAGGATCACTCACCAGTGAAGACTTAAAAGACCTAATCTGCTTCTTGTGATAGAGATTTTAGCCCACTGCAGCTTTCATACAGTATGGCTATAAAAGCGGAGGGTGCTCTGCAGAAACGTGAGGTAAGGGTATCTGGATTCTTTTTATTTCATATGCATCCACATTATTTGGTCCCCAGAGAAACTGCAATAGTAGACAACTTTTGGAAGGGAGGGTAACTAACTCTAGCATATAGAACCCTTCTGTTAGGGAATGAAATAAATGGACACAGATCTGATTTTGCTCCTGCTTAAGTCAGTGAAAACTTGCTTCAGTGAGAGCAGGACAGGACCGAATTCAGCTTGCCTTGCTCCAGTGTTTTATTTGTGTCAGGGTTTGCTGGGGCTAAGCCGAGGCACCTCTAGTCTTGGCAGTTCATGGCCCTGGCACCTCTGGGGTTGCCACGTTAGTTATGAAAGTAAAAAAACTGCTTGAGCCCCAGCATCTAATTGCCTGAGCCCCAGCAGCTCTTCCATTACAAATTAAGCACTGCCTTGCTCCCATAAGTCATACCCCACAAATCAGTGGGTTTGCGAGAATGAACAAAGCATGCAGCATGTGGTCCTGACACAGCGCAGAATATCTGCAGCTGTTCAAGTATTTTTAAAAATTGTTACATTAGCTGTTTTTAAAGTATTTATAATTCTGTATAGAATTAAGCAAGAAGATACACATAGTATTTAACATTCAGCGTGAGTATTGTATATTGATTGAGAATTCCTAAACTGTTGATAAATAAATAATCTAACTGATAAGAGTGCGTAGGTGTTGCTCTTGAAAGGTGCTATAGTGGTCTTGGAAATTATCCTACCTACCCACAGAAGAGGCAACGGCAACGCAGGTTCCCTCACTGCTTCCTCAGTTTGCCTGAACCTCACCTGGAGGATATGCTTCCAACTAGTAAGGCATTTCCCCTCCTCCCTACTTCTATGCAAACAGTTAAGAAAACAATCACAGGGCCTCTTATGCACATAAGCAGTCACCTTGAAGCTGATGGGGCTACTTACATTAGTAAAAAGAACAGGAGTACTTGTGGCACATTAGAGACTAACAAATTTGTTAGAGCATAAGCTTTCGTGGACTACAGCCCACTTCTTCGGATGCATATAGCATAGCATAGCTATTATATAGTCCACGAAAGCTTATGCTCTAATAAATTTGTTAGTCTCTAAGGTGCCACAAGTACTCCTGTTCTTTTTGCGGATACAGACTAACACGGCTGCTACTCTGAAACCTTACATTAGTAAGCACCACCAAGTCTTATCTTTCAGATTCGCGCCTTGTGAGTGTATTTGTTAATGTTTGCCTGGCACCACTTAGCCATAATGAATAGTTGGAAGTGTTCCCTCCAGGTTGAGATTTGGCACATGAATGGAGGAGTGAAGGAAGCCTGCATTGCCACTGTCTGCGCCATGCTAGTTGTATGGATAGACTGGACAACTTCCAGGATCATTACCCTTAAAAAGCACCAAACTCCCCTTCTCACACATATATATGATAGTTAAAAGACACAGTTAAAAAAATTATACATTAGAAACCAACACCCCTCAAAATACTAAAAAAAAAACAAGCCAAGAATTGTCATGGAGTGAAAGGGCAGAGAATGGTAGGGGTGCTGGGTTGATGTATCTTACATGGGCGTTGAAAGTGGCTAAAATGGGGAAAGAAACCTTCCAAAAGAGGTTCTGATTTAAAAACAATGCACATGATTGAAAACTCATTGGGTTGTTCTTAAATCTTACTGATAGTCTCAGAAATTTGATAGCAATATCTGTAACATGTCTATCGCTAATATGTTCTTTTTTGTTCAAATATATATTTGCAGCTCTATCAGTTCTGTGTATCCTTTCTTTTCATTGTTCTTTATATCCATTTAGATCACTCCCAAGTACCAAGAGAAAGCCCCTCATCCTTTTTTTAAAAATATCATGTTTGTGTTTTTCCTCTTTCACTCAAATGACTAATTATAAAAATTCAATACTAGATGTCAGCACAGCTTTCCGTAAGCATTTGTAAATGAGGATGCAATAAATAATTTTTCATGATGAAACAAGAGCTATTTATAGGCTTGGAAGGATTAGATTTTTAAATGGTAAATGTTGTTAAACATCAACTTCATCATAAACACACAAACGGAAGAAAAACAATTTCCATTGATAATAATCAATTTTACAGATAGTCATAGAAAGAAAAATGTTGCCTGAGAACTTAAGAGTTTGATTTAAGGCAAACATTTTGACATATGATGTTGACAGTTTGTGTTTTAGCAGTTATAAAGCTTTAACTTTTTGAATCCCAACATGTACTGTCATTAAATAAAAACAACGAGGAGTCCTTGTGGCGCCTTAGAGACTAACAAATTTATTTGGGCATAAGCTTTCATGGGCTAAAACCCACTTCATCAGACGCATGGAGTGGAAAATACAGTAAGCAGGTATAAATATATAGCACATGAAAAGATGGAATTTGCCTTATCAAGTGGGGGGTTCAGTGCTAACAAGGACAATTCAATTAGGGTAGATGTGGCCCATTTCCAGCAGTTGACAAGAAGGGGTGAATATCAACAGAGGGAAAATTATTTTTTGTAGTGACCCAGCCACTCCCAGTCTTTATTCAGGCCTAATTTGATGGCGTCAAATTTGCAGATTAATTCCAGTTCTGCAGTTTCCCATTGAAGTCTGTTTTTGAAGTTTTGTTGTTGAAGAATTGCCACTTTTAAGTCTGTTAAACTTTGTGTTATTGTTGAGAACAAATACATATATAGTTTAGTATGAAGATGCCGTAACTTTCTAAAATCAACATACCAAGAAAAATAGTAATGATGGGGTTGATTTTAATTTGATTGGTTTAGATCAGTGGCTCTCAGCCAGGGATACATGTACCCCTAGGGGTACGCAGAGGTCTTCCAGGGGGGTATATCAACTTATCTAGATATTTGCCTAGTTTTACAATAGGCTACAGAAAAAGCACTACTGAAGTCAGTATAAACTAAAATTTCATACAGACAATGACTTGTTTATACTGCTCTATATACTATATCAGCGTTTCTCAATCTGGGGGGGTTGAAATTTATTTTATAATCATATGGTAAAAATGAGCAAGTAAGCAATTTTTCAGTAGTAGTGTACTGTGGCACTTTTGTATTTTTATGTCTGATTTTGTAAGCAGATAGCTTTTAAGTGAGGTGGAACTTGGGGTACACAAGACAAATCCACATCTTGAAAGGGGTACAGTAGTCTGGAAAGGCTGAGAACTACTGGTTTAGATAATCATTCTATCTCTGATTTCATCCTTCCTGAACAGGGTAAATTTAGTTTCTGAAAGGACAATGTTATTTCCATTTTTTAAAATAAATATACAGCTTGACTATGTGTAACTTTCAGAGGAAATATTTCTGAGCTGTGACTTTTTTTTTTACCACTTAAATAGTACGTGGTAGTATTATTAGTATAGAGCACACTTACAAAGTTTGTGGACGATACCAAGCTTGGAGGGGTTGCAAGTGTTTTGGAGGATAGGATTAAAATTCAAAATGATCTGGACAAACTGGAGAAATGGTCTGAAGTAAATAGGATGAAATTCAATAAGGACAAATGCAAAGAACTCCACGTAGGAAGGAACAATCAGTTGCACACATACAAAATGGGAAATGACTGCCTAGTAAGGAGTACTGCGGAAAGGGATCTGGAGGTCATAGTGGATCACAAGCTAGATATGAGTCAACAGTGTAACTCTGAGATGCGGGCCCACAGGTTTCTGGGCTACCGGCAGGGAGTACTTTAGGTGAGACTCCTAGTGCAGAATAAGATCCTGTTAAAAGTGTTCAGAAACTTTCAGAAGTTCTACATAAGATCAAACAAGTGGGTAAAAAACCAACAACGAATCAACAAAAAAACCCCACAGGATATACGGTTGAATCACCACACTTGGAGAGGAAGTTCATGTGTTTGTGTATTTCCTGTAGAACATTTTTGACAGCAGCATGAGCTGCAGGAGGAGAACTGCATTTGTACTTTCGTCCAATAATAAATGCATGTTAGTTACTTAGGTCCTGCCTGTGTTATTGTTTCAGGAACTCTGCTTGCTTGGGTAACCCATCTATAAGTAGATTGTGAGGTCTTTTGCAATGCTCAACCCACAAGGGTGTGTTCATTTTGGAATACATTTTAAGATGGATAGAAGTGCAGATTAATCTTATTACTTTTGATGGAGACGGAGGCGAAGGAAGGAAGGAAGAGAAGAGCAAGAAATATCCCTACAGCTGATGTTTTTAAAATGAAGGCCGCCAGTGGAAGAAAGTGAGTGAAGAGAATGAGGGAGACCACAGAGAATCTACATTTGCATTTGATGGAACATAAGGTAATGGATGATGGTGTAAATACTTTGTGGGTTCCGGAAAAACAGCAAAAAATAATCAGGGCCTGGGCAGATGACAGTTTGGAAGTGATGATGCCTTGTAGAAAAATACCCTATGGCAGCACAGAAATACCCTTCTCTGTTGAAAGGACCGTACGCTGCATGAGAGACTGCATTAGGATTTTAAAATATGTCCCTTTCACATGCTAAAATGATGAGAGGTACAGCTGGACAGCAGGTACTCTGCCTATTAATACTTTAAGTCTTAGCACAACTCTAGCAGGTGTCTAAAGTTGGCTCCTTACTCCAATTTTCTTAATTCATGGTTCTCAGTTCTTCATTTGTAGGACTGATGAATGAAATTGTTTTTAATTGTTTACTTTATTAATGTAACTTCATAAGGTTGCTATAAAATTCAGTCTAATTTATTCTGGTGAAATTTCTAAAAATTGAAACAGGACTGTGCATAGTACAAGCACATATAAAACACGATCCCTGCCTGGAAGAGTTTACAGTCTATGAATACCTGTGTTCTGGCTGATCAAATCGGTATTGAGATTTGAGTTGAGTAGATCAGAGGATCAGGGCTAACTGGCTCAATGGGCACTGCTAAGTAATTTCAAACCATACAGTTTACAGTCAATGACTGTTTCTTATTATTCCCATCCATTTTCTCAGTAACCCACCATGAAGAAATTGATTTTTCCAATAAACAGTCATCAGTACTAGTGCCTAGTGGAATACTGTTTTCCAGGGCTGGTGGTATGAATGACAAAGGCTCTGGGTTTTGACAAGGTGGTAGTTCTTCTGCTGTTTTTGCTCTACCCTACTTCTAACACCCAGCACTACTCACCTTTATTTCTTCGCACGATTTTATTATAATTGCCAAGCAAGAAGCTTAAGGTTATGAAGACAGATCAGTTACATCAGAAAAACCTTATAAGTGTGAAGTAATTATAAAAATATGTAATATTAGGGCCTGAAAATTTTCAGTTAAAGATAGTGGGCAAAATTAATCTGTGCAATAACTCCTTTAACACAGGATGAATCTGACCTAAAGTTTTAATAAACTACATAGGTGTGGAAATTCAGAGTTAAGATCCAACAAATGCTGTCCCCATGTTGCAATACTGTCACCATTCCATGACACAGAAAAATATATCTGATAATTATCACAATTACTTTTCATTTTTTTTTCATTAGAGCTGGTTGAAATTTTCAGGCAACAAAGTATTTACACCCTAAGTCATACCCCACAAATCAGTGGGTTTGCGAGAATGAACAAAGCATGCAGCATGTGGTCCTGACACAGCACGGAATATCAGCAGATGTTCAAGTATTTTTAAAAATTGTTACATTATCTATTTTTAAAGTATTTATAATTATGTATAAAATTAAGCAAGAAGATACACACAGTATTTAACATTCAGCCTGAGTGCCATATATTGATTGAGAATTCCTAAACTGTTGATAAATAAATAATCTAACTGATAAGAGTGCGTAGGTGTTGCTCTTGAAAGGTGCTATAGTGGTCTTGAAAATTGTCCTACCTACCCACAGAAGAGGCAACTGCAAGGCAGGTTCCCTCACTGCTTCCTCAGTTTGCCTGAAACCTCACCTGGAGGATATGCTTCCAACTAGTAAGGCATTTCCCCTCCCCCCTACTTCTAGGCAAACAATTAAGAAAACAATCACAGGGCCTCTTATGCACATAAGCAGTCACCTTGAAGTTGATGGGGCTACTTACATTAGTAAGCACAAGTCTGATCTTACAGGTTCAGGGCCTGTGAGTGTATTTGTTAATGTTTGCCTGGCACCACTTAGCCATAATGAATAGTTGGAAGTGTTCCCTCCAGGTTGAGGTTTGGCACATGAATGGAGGAGTGAAGGAAGCCTGCATTGCCACTGTCTGCGCCATGCTAGTTGTATGGATAGACTGGACAACTTCCAGGATCATTACCCTTAAAAAGCACCAAACTTCCCTTCTCACACATATATACGATAGTTAAAAGACAAAGTTAAAAAAATTATACACTAGAAACCAACACCCCTCAAAATACTAAAAAACAAACAAGCCAAGAATTGGCATGGAGTGAAGGGGCAGAGAATGGTAGGGGTGCTGCGTTGATGTATCTTACATGGGCATTGAAAGTGGCTAAAATGGGAAAAGAAACCTTCCAGAAGAGGTTCCGATTTAAAAACAATGCACATGATTGAAAACTCATTGGGTTGTTCTTAAATCTTACTGATAGTCTCAGAAATTTGATAACAATATCTGTAACATGTCTATTGCTAATATGTCCTCTTTTTTCAAATATATATTTGCAGCTCTGTGTATCCTTTCTTTTCACTGTTTGTATCCATTTAGATCACTCCCAAGTAACAAGAGAAAGCCCCTCATCTTTTTTTAAAAATATCATGTTTATGTTTTTCCTTTTTCACTCAAATGATTAATTATAAAAATTCAATACTAGATGTTAGCACAGCTTTCCGTAAGCATTTGTAAATGAGGATGCAATAAATAATTTTTCATGAAGCAAGAGCTATTTATAGGCTTGTAAGGATTAGATTTTTAATGGTACATGTTGTTAAACATCAACTTCATCATAAACACACAAACGGAAGAAAAACAATTTCCATCGATAATAATCAATTTTACAGATAGTCATAGAAAGAAAAATGCTGCCTGAGAACTTAAGAATTTGATTTAAGGCAAAAATGTTGACATCTAATGTTGACAGTTTGTGTTTCAGGAGTTATAAAGCTTTAACTTTTTGAATCCCAACATATACTGTCATTAAATAAAAACAACGAGGAGTCTTTGTGGCGCCTTAGAGACTAACAAATTTATTTGGGCATACGCTTTCATGGGCTAAAACCCACTTCATCAGATGCATGGCGTGGAAAATACAGTAAGCAAGTATAAATATACAGCACATGAAAAGATGGGAGTTGCCTGACCAAGTGGGGTGTCAGTGCTAACGAGGACAATTCAGTTAGGATGGATGTGGCCCATTTCCAACAGTTGACAAGAAGGGCTGAGTATCAACAGAGGGAAAATTATTTTTTGTAGTGACCCAGCCACTCCCAGTCTTTATTCAGGCCTAATTTGATGGTGCCAAGTTTGCAGATTAATTCCAGTTCTGCAGTTTCTCGTTGAAGTCTGTTTTTGAAGTATTGTTGTTGAAGAATTGCCACTTTCAAGTCTGTTAAACTTTGTGTTATTGTTGAGAACAAATACATATATAGTTTAGTATGAAGATGCTGTAACTTTTTAAAATCAACATACCAAGAAAAATAGTAATGATGGGGTTGATTTTAATTGGATTGGTTTAGATCAGTGGCTCTCAGCCAGGGATACGCGTACCCCTAGGGGTACGTAGAGGTCTTCCAGGGGGCATATCAATTTATCTTGATATTTGTTTAATTTTACAACAGGCTACAGAAAAAGCACTACTGAAGTCAATACAAACTAAAATTTCATACAGATAATGACTTGTTTATTTTTTAAAATAAATATACAGCTTGACTGTGTGTAACTTTCAAGAGGAAATATTTTATCACTTAAATATTATATGGTAGTATTATTAGTATAGAGCACACTTATAAAGTTTGTAGACAATACCAAGCTCTCGGGGGTTGCAAGTGCTTTGGAGGATAGGATTAAAATTCAAAATGATCTGGACAAACTGGAGAAATGGTCTGAAGTAAATACGATGAAATGCAATAAGGACAAATGCAAAGTACTCCACTTAGGAAAGAACAATCAGTTGCACACATACAAAATAGGAAATGACTGCCTAGGAACAGGGCCGGCTCCAGGCACCAGCTGAGCAAGCTGGTGCTTGGGGCGGCAGATTGTTTGAGGCGGCATTCTGCCCAATCCTAGGGCGGCACGGCCGCTTTTTTGTTTTGTTTTGTTTTGTTCCGCTCTGGCCACCCTGTAGGGGATGGCGGCGCAGAGAACCAGAGCGCCCTGCAGGGCAGTCCTCTTCCTTCCGTCCCCACCGACCGGAGCGGAGCCCTCGCGGCAGGCGGCAGCGCAGCGGGAGGGGCCGCATGGCAGCGCCCCTGCTGTAGCCCTGGCCGCCCCCTTCTCTCTCTCTCCCGCTCGTTCCGTCCCCCTACCTCCCCCCCCAGCCGGTCCCCCTGCACCCGTGCTCTGGCCGCGCCGCAAGTTTTTTTTTTTTTGCTTTGCCGTTCTGGCTGCCCCGTTTTTTTCTTCTTTTTTTTTTGCTTGGGGCGGCCAAAAAGCCAGAGCCGGCCCTGCCTAGGAAGGAGTACTGCGGAAAGGGATCTGGGGGTCATAATGGATCACAAGCTAAATATGAGTCAACAGTGTAACTCTGTTGCAAAAAAAAGCAAACATCATTCTGGGATGTATTAGCAGGAATATTGTAAGCAAGACACGAGAAGTAATTCTTCCACTCTACTCCGCGCTGATTAGGCCTCAACTGGAGTATTGTTTCCAGTTCTGGGCACCACATTTCAGGAAAGATGTGGACAAATTGGAGAAAGTCCAGAGAAGAGCAAAAAAAATTATTAAGCAGCAAAGAGTCCTGTGGCACCTTATAGACTATCACACATATTGGAGCATGAGCTTTCGTGGGTGAATGCCCACTTCTTCGGATGCATGTCTTATTATTAAAAGCCTAGAAAACCTGACCTATGAGGAAAGATTGAAACAATTGGGTTTGTTTAGTCTGGAGAAGAGAAGACTGAGAGGGGACATGATAACAGTTTTCAAGTGCATAAAAGGTTGTTACAAGGAGGAGGAAGAAAAATTGTTCTCCTTAACCTCTGTGGATAGGACAAGAAGCAATGGGCTAAAATTGCAGCAAGAGAGGTTTTGGTTGGACATTAGGAAAAACTTCCTAATCAAAGTGGTTAATCACTGGAATAAATTGCCTAGGGAGGTTGTGGAATCTCCATCATTGGGGATTTTTAAGAGCAGGTTGGACAAACACCTGTCAGGGATGGTCTAGATCAGTGGTTCCCAAATTTGTTCCACCGCTTGTGCAGGGAAAGCCCCTGGCGGGCCGGGCTGGTTTGTTTACCTGCTGCGTCCGCAGGTTCTGCCGGTCGTGGCTCCCAGTGGCCGTGTTTCGCTGCTCCAGGCCAATGGGAGCTGCTGGAAGCAGCGCGGGCTGAGGAACGTACTGGCTGCCACTTCCAACAGCTCCCATTGGCCAAGAGCAGCGAACCGTGGTCACTGGGAGCCGCGATCGGCCGAACCTGCGGATGCGGCAGGTAAACAAACTGGCCCTGCCCGCCAGGGGCTTTCCCTGCACAAGCGGTGGAACAAGTTTGGGAACCACTGGTCTAGACAATACTTAGTCGTACCTTGAGTGCAGGGGACTGGACTAGATGACCTCTCGAGGTCCCTTCCAGTTCTATGACTCTATGATTTTCCCTCAAGTGTTAATATTTTTTTTTAATTATTAAGGACATTTTGATCTTATTTCTTCCTATGTATAAGCTTCTATTTTCTTAGTGATGTAGCAATAATTACTACTTATGGGATATCTTCCAAAATATAAAAACATTAAAAAAAAAGAAAAGAAAAAGAAAATGTATTAATGGAGGCAATCTTCCTTTGGCCAGGAAGTTGGACTGGAGAAATTCTGTTGGGTCATGTGGCCATTCTAAAACCTGCTTTATTACAGTCACATTACTGTAAGATCCAGGGTACATGGATCATCCTGGTAGAGGGAGAGCACAGCCGTTGTTATGTAATTTCAACTTTGTTTTAAATAGTGGGTTTTTATATATTTACAGCCATATAAACATTTATGACACAATTTTATCCTTTGTTTGAAAAACAAAACCACAACTGAAAAAAGTACTTTCAGTATGATAGCCAACATGTGTGACACTAAACAGAGTAAACACCAGAAAAAGAAACAAGGCTTTTGGTTTGTTCTTACTCTGAAATAAAATCCTCCCTTCACCTACCCCTATAACAGTCCTACCCTGGTCCCTACTCCTGGGGTTCTGTCCCCTTGCCATTCTGTCAGGGGCAAAATCTAGAAACCTTCAGGTTACAAAAGCAAGATGAATTTATGCTGTTTAGATTTAGATTTAACCATGTTGGTTTTGTACTAGTTGTGTGCCAGTTTCTGTAATAAAGTGCCTAATTGCCAGACAATATAGAATTTAATTGAAGGCCAAATCCTGTGATCCATGTTCATGATGATAGTAGTACTTCACTCTGCAAGCAGTCCCAGTGATTGCAATGAGACTGCCGATAGCAGAAGGTGCTATTCAGTATGAATAAAAGTAGCAGAATCGAGCCCTATATAAGTAGTTTGTTTTGTTTTCTTAATCTTCAAAAAGTGAGACGGAAATGGAATAAATATTTTTCCTATGCGGACTTTTTAGCTATTCATTTCTCAATATTAAAAATAAACTTTGGCCCATAGATAGTACTTTTCATCAAAAAATCTCAAAGCATTTTACAGATAGCGAAATTAATACCCAGGATGGTTACGTGAATTACCCAGTGTCACAGAACAAGCCAGTGGCACAGCCAAGAATAGAATCCAGCTCTTCTGACTCGCAGAAGATGTGCAACCTACTAAACTGATTTTTGTATCCAACTAGGTGCAGACAAAAAATAACTCACACAAAGCATAAAATGTCATTGTTTGCTACTGTCAGGGCCTGATCCTTCAAAGAGTTACCTGTGTGTAACTTTACACACACGAGTAGTTCCACTGACTTCAAAGGGACTACTTATGTAAGTGTTTAATTTGACCCTATGTAGCTAGAAAAAGGGAACTATTATTACTAACTTGACTCAAGTCCTTACTGTGTCTCTCTGTATAAACTCTATTCCCTGGTCATACCTGTGTTCATAGGTGCCGACTTCCTCTGTTCCCGGGGGCTGCTCAATCCCTGCCCTGCCTCTTCCTGCCCCAACCCCGCCTCTTCCTGCCCCTGCTCTTCCTCATCCCCCCCCCCAGTGCCTCCTGCACACTGCTGAATAGCCATCCGTGGTGTGGGAGGGAGGGGGAGGAACTGATCAGCAGGGCCGCTGGCGGGTGAGAGGTGCTGGGAGGGGGGGAAAAGTGCTGATCCGTGGGGCTGCTGGTGGGTGCCGAGCACCCACTATTTTTTCCCCATGGTTACTCCAGCCCCAGAGCACCTATGGAGTTGGCGCCTATGCCTATGTTTACCTATGTGCTTGGACCCTGCAAGTTTAACAGCAAATTATTTAGTCTTTGTATAAAGCTAATCACATTAACTTTAGTCCTCTGGGTTATGGCAAGTTAAGAAACAACTCGGAAGCTTGTTTTGAATTGCAAACACTCCAGAACATTAGAACAATACGCTAAATGCTGATCCTATCTGCCACATACTTAGTTATGGAAATCCAATGCAGTTGACTGTCTGCACACAGGTCAGTTAAAAAGAGAGAGAGCGGTACCACTATATACAATGTGAAATGTGTTAAGTTTATGGCACATGGTGATGCAATCTCAGACGATAAGGTAACGAGAACCCAGATATTGCTAACATCCTACTCACCAAAAGATAGTAAACACAAACCTCAAAAGGGACAAGTGCTGTTTTAAGAGCAATATTACATGTCATAAAGAATTTAATGCAGCTATCACCATAAGAGACAGTGCAGTACTATCACCTTTAAGCTACAAAAGCCACCAAGTTCTTGGGAATCTTACATTAGTATGGGAGTCTTTGCAGGACCCTGGTTCTTGAATACGTACTGTACAGTATGTCCTAAACTCTGCTATATTACATATGTCTGTTTAATATAGTTATTTTCAGCTGTTGTAATGAAGTGCTATAGAATTTTGAAAGAGACGTGATAATTTCAAGTGTGAATATGAAGAATACACTAGGGGACTTATCCAAAGCCAATTGAAGTAAATGGAAAAACTCCTACTGACTTCAGTGGGTTTTGGGTTAGGCAGTAGGAATACAGAAATTGCCATGTCAGATTAGACAAGGATCTGTCTAGTATAGTACCCTGTCTTCAGCACCGGATGCTTCAGAGGAAATTGCAAGAACCTGACACTACGTTGTTATGGAATAATTTGCCCATAGGGAATGATTTTTCCTAGCTCCTACTAGTTAGAGGTTGGTTTATACTATTAGGCCCTTCCAAAGTCTTGATTGTTAAAAAATCTTCTTTGATATATTTCTGGATTATTTGTTATCCACACAAGCATCTAATCCATGTTACTCCTGGGGGAATTCTGCACCACTGCACAATGAAGAATTCTGCAGAAATTCTATCCCTAAATTAACACACAGTTATGAACCTTGTATTGACATTTTGGCTCCATTCAATAGATAGTGGATAGAGGAGAATTGGTAGCTCTTGGCCCCAGTGAAAGTTTTCTGAGTTTTTCCACTTAAGAAAAAAACAAAAGTAGACAGACACTTTCTGTAGTAAATAGTAACCCCATTTTAATTCAGATCCTGAGCTAGTGTAAACTGGGGTGAACAGAGCAATGCTGATTTACATCAGATGAGGACCTGCCCTTCTGTTTGATATTTAACAACAGACTTCTACTTTTTGTGTCATAAGACTTTTGAGTCTCTTGTTAGTTTTTTATCTTTTACTACAGAGAGGGGGAAATAAGTTCCCCAAAGCACACAAAGGCGATGTAGCTGGCTCATTAGGCCATGTTCTGATCTCAGTAACACTGGTGCCAATCTAAAGTAACTCCACTGAATTCAGTGGCATTACTCCAGATATGCATCAGAATAATTGTGCAGAATATTTTTTTAAATTGACATTTTTAGGCCTGGTCTACACTGGGGGTGGGGGAGTCGATGTAAGATACGCAACTTCAGCTACGGGAATACTGTAGCTGAAGTCGACATTTCTTATTCCGACTTACCCCCCATCCTCACGGCGCGGGATCGACGGGAGCGGCTCCCCCGTTGACTCCGCTACCGCCGCTTGCTCCAGTGGAGTTCTGGAGTCGACGGGGAGCGCGTTCAGGGATTGACATATCGCATCTTAACGAGACGTGATATATCGATCCCCGATAAATCGATCACTACCCGCTGATACGGCGGGTAGTCTGGACATACCCTTAGTCTCCTTTTCTCACAAGGACTCTAGACTGTAACTCCTCTCCCTATGACTGGAATATTTGCCCTGATCCTGCATGCCAGGGGACCTTACACCTCTGGTACAGTATAAATAAATGTAATAATTAATAGGGCCTAAAGGAAGTGCTTCCAAGTCAGATGACAGTCTTCAATTTTCCCTTTGGTTTAACAGAACACCTTTTCTAGAGGGTCAATTCCTTTAAACGTATAAATAGAACATTGTAAAGCTATATTTAACAGGAAACAATGCCCAGGGCATTATATGTGGGTGTGCTAAGGTGTCACAGCGCCCTCTTAGAACTACACCAGGTTGCTGCATTTGGGTCCTAACATGTTAGACTTGTGTGCTGTTACATTTCTCATGGTCTGGGTAAGCAGCGCTCTCTTTTTTCTTGGCCTCTCTGGAACACTTCCTGGACATAGGCTCTCGATCATGTTACCCCTTCATCAACATGGAACCCACCTGCATTAGGCCCCCAGGACCAGTGCTGACACCCCCAGACTTCTCAGTAGCTTAAGCACAACTTTTCCCCAAAGCTCCAACGTTGTGATTACTCTGGTTTACAGCTCACATCCTTAGGGACACGTGATAACTGAACACACAGACTTTGTAAGTGTTCTAAAAACCAATCACTCTTTATCTAGCACAAGAAGTATACAGATCTAGACAAAGTAATAAACAGCTACACACATTCCTGTACCTCAGTTTCCTCACCACTCTTGAGGGGAATGGTGCTGCTAAAGTAGGGAACCTTCCTGGCTTCTATACTACCCCGATGGAATCGGATGGCACAATGGTCCAAGTGCCTGTCCCAACTCCCTTTACTGAGATGCCTGCCTGACCTTGAGGACTCCTTTTTCTCTCTCCTGTGCGGCAGAGTCCTTGTAACCCTGATAAGGCTGGTCCCAGGATCCCTGGGTGGCTTAACCCCCAGTTTCATCCTGGGCTGCTCAGGACAGGGGCTAGAGTGTCCCCATTCTGGGGTACTCTCTCATCACCAACCACTTCCCAGGCTCACCTCAGGCAGACTGTCAAAAACAGGGCAGACACCCCAAGCTGGGGGTGTGTTGTATAATTAGACAAATGTGAACTCCTGGATTACTATGCCAGTCTTACCATGGAGTCACAAAAACAACGAGGAGTCTGGTGGCAGCTTAAAGAGTAACAGATTTATTTGGGTAAGCTTTCGTGGGTAAAAAAACCACTTCTTCAGATGCATGGAGTGAAAATTACAGATGCAGGCATAAATATAATTATCACAATGGTCATTCTTGCCTTGCTTCTGGGATGACCAGGGGAATAAAATAAAAACAGGTAAGAGTCCAAGGACTCTGGGTCAGTGAGCAGCAAATGCTTCCACCAAAACTAAATAAGCTTATAGAACAATGTATATATGAGTTTCTGAACTTGTTTTAAATTGTCTCAATAGGAAATCATTTTTGGTCTTTGTCTCTTCAGTAATTTGGATATATCAAGAGCTTGTGTTTGCAAAGATCTCAAGACCTGAACTGCTAGAATTTTGAGTCTCCTGCATGTTCTCTTACTGCGCATAAAGATTTTTCTTGTATTGTGCTAGTATTTCCTGTGGCTCCATTGTCAAATTGAGATTATCCTTCTTTTCAGCAAGTAATAAGTTGCTCAATTGCTTAATCCCATGCCTCTCAAGGGAGTGAGAGAGGCGGTATTGTGTATTATATTATTACTATGAACACTTTAAAATTATTTGTATAACACTGAAAAGTGTGCTAGGAGCCTTACAAACATATTAAAAAACCATATCCCTGAACAGAAACGCTTACAATCTAAAGACAATTAACAGGCAAATGAAGGGAAGAAGGCATGTGGCGTATTTTTATATATATGTCTGAAAAGTGGATTTGTATCTAGTAACAATGAAGTTGAGTTCAACAATGTATAGTTCACTGCAGGCCTCAGACTGGAGATGAACTATAATAAAGCAATAGCCAAATCTTGCTTGCCTTATGCATGTGAGAAGTCTACTTGAAATGAATGGGACCATTCATGTGAGTAAAGTGAGTTGGATCTGGCTACAAGAACAGGTATTCAGAACTTTAAGGACACTTATGTTAGTGACCAGATATTTTCATGGTATTCCAAGAACCTGAATTGGAGTAAAAGAAGGACATTGAAGTGGTTTTGGACATTCTACACAGAACAATCCTAGTCAGAGATTAAGCTCCCAAGGAACCCGCAGCTCTGAAGTATGTAAACTTGCCTTTGTACATATGCCACCATATATGTTTTTAATTCCTTGCATGGACAGAAGCCCAACACTTTAATTTTAGAAGATCAGGCTAATTTCCCTATCAAGAGTACATAGGGAAAAAGAGAAAGAGCTGTCTCTGTAATACCATTTTTTTTTCTCTTTCCCACATTCTAGGAAAGAATCTCTTGGTGTCTCTGCAGGGATCCAGAGCTGAGAATAACTGCTAGAAAATGGCACTATCTAAGGTCATAAGAAGAAATAACTCTATATACTCTTCTCTCTGCCCTCTTTTCCTTTTGTTCTAAAATTTTATTTTGTGACTGCAATTTTCAAAGGATACTGGCAACACACATTGTACATATGTAAATAATTCAATTATAATTTTCTCTTGAAGTTCAACTATGAATATAGAAGTGTTTTATTTTATCATCATTAAGACTTTGTGGCTCTTCTGGCTTGTTCTATCTATTAAGATTTGCACTGAGTGGATAAGAGTGATTAAGAGATCACCAAAGAATACTCTTCTGTTACAAGCATGAATTATTCTGTTTAACTTTTTTTTTTATTACATCTTTCCTCCAAAAAGGGGAGTAAAATGCAAAGTCCTCCTTTTTTGTGTTTTAATAATTTGAACGAACACAGAGAAAAACACAATTCAACTTATCTGCTGTTCCTTTTCAAAATGGCCACCAAGACCTCAACTCTGTTCCCTAGGGACCCCAGAAAGGGAGGAAAGCATAGGAGCAACTTCTGAATCAATATGCAGCTCCCACTATAAATGGCGGGGTGGAGATAAGGAGAGACTACTGGTCTAGTTTAGCCTTCTAAGTGGCCCATGCTTGCGAACTCAGGGCATGGTCACGAGTCAAAAATGAATGGAGAAATAAGGTATAAAGTGATTACTACTATCCTGACCCATCAGGGCTGTGGAAAACTCCTGCCTGCTTCCCACAATCGATGTTGTAGAGTTCTCTCTTTAGGGATGCATTCTTGGAGAACTAGCTGGTGGGAGAGTTCCTGGCAGTGTAGTTCTGATAGTCATATTCCTATGTCATGTTGGAGGCAAAGAGCTTGTGATGGGTCTGGGCATGGATGCCCTTGACATGAGTGGGTCTTCTTGTGTTGATCTTGTTGGGGGACAGGCTAAACTTTGCTGAGTCCCACAGAAGGGAGAACACCCTTAAATCCCCAAGCAATAGCACAGGGTTTGGTATACAAAGGAGCAAGATTATTTTCTAATCTACCATTTGTTTTTGTTTCTTTCAGATGGAGTTGAAGATATTCAAAATGATTTTGTTTTTAATTGTAGTATTCGCCCCTGCTTGTTTGTATTTATTCAATCCAAATTTGATTGCAATCGTTATATTCTGGCAAAAGAAGGAAGAGGCCACGGCACTGACTTTTATAGCAGAGAGCAGAAACTTTTTGCAGTTGCCAGCTATAGACTGCAGTAGGACTCCTCCATTCCTGGTACTCCTTGTGACATCATCACATGGCCAAAATAAAGCTAGGATGGCTATCCGTCAAACATGGGGGAAACACAGACTAGTTGATGGCAACCGCATCGTGACATATTTTCTTCTGGGAACCACCATGAACCAAACTGATCAAACTGGTATTATTGCTGAAAGTCAGAATTACAGAGACATTATCCAGAAGGATTTTATAGACACATATTACAATTTGACTTTAAAGACAATGATGGGAATTGAATGGGTTCACAAATTTTGTCATCAATCCAGGTTTGTGATGAAAACTGACTCAGATATGTTTGTCAATATCTTTTACCTGACTGAACTTCTTTTAAGAAAAAACAGAAGCACTGGATTCTTCACAGGCTTTTTAAAGACGAATGAGCTCCCAATAAGAAATATAAATAGTAAATGGTATATGAGTAAAGATGAATATCCAGGAAGCACGTATCCTCCATTTTGTTCGGGGACTGGTTATGTTTTCTCCACTGATGTTGCTAGTCAGGTTTATAATATTTCAGAAAGTGTCCCTTTTATTAAACTGGAGGATGTTTTCATAGGACTGTGTCTTGCTAAACTAAAAATCAATCTGGAGGAACTTCATTCAGAACTGACATTCTTCTCAGACAGGGTTGAGTTCTCTCTTTGTCACTTCAAGAAAATTGTGACATGCCATTATGTGAAACCTTATGAGCTGCTGATCTACTGGAATGCACTGGAGAGCTCAATGGATGAAAAATGCCCAGATGTTTGAAATAGCTGAGCTAACAAAGTGACACAAAAAAGCTACAGGACCAGCCTTTAGTAGGGTTATCACCTGGCCAGCACTTGACTGGCCTGGCCATTTTTTTATGGACTTGCCAGTTGCCAGAAAAATAATGTAATCTGCCTTTTTTTTACATGTGTCTAAAGATTTGCATTATTATTACCACATGACACAGGGATATTTTATGTTAAAAATTTCTGTGTCCAGCTAAAGATGCTGCAGTGTTCCCACTTCCGCAGCTTAAGTGAGAAAATGATGTTATCAATCTTATCTATATGTGCTCTCTCACTAGATACTGTAACTGGCTACTGGGGGCAGGATTTGCAGAATTGTCTTGTAGGAGTGGGAGTGGTGCCGTTTTTTTTTGCATTTCAAAGGTGATAACCCTAACCCAGGGATAGGCAACCTATGGCACGCGTGCCAAAGGTGGCACGCGAGCTGATCTTTAGTGGCACTCACACTGCCCAGGTCCTGGCCACCGGTCTGGGGGCTCCTGCATTTTAATTTAATTTTAAATGAAGCTTCTTAAACATTTTAAAAACCTTATTTACTTTACATACAACAATAGTTTAGTTATATATTAAAGACATAGAAAGAGACCTTCTAAAAACGTTAAAATCTATTACTGGCACGTGAAACCTTAAATTAGAGTGAACAAATGAAGACTCGGCACATCACTTCTTAAAGGTTGCTGACCCCTGTCCTAGCCTTTAGTCAGGCAAAACTTGGGGCTGTGGACTAGTACAGTCAAAGAGACACTGATAAATATTTTAATCTCTTGCCCCTCTGTAAATTTGCTGTTATTTGCTGTTGTTTATTTGCAAACACTGGATTTTCTTGCAGAGCACAAGCCAACAAAACTGCTTTGTCTCAGTAACAACACTTACAGTAACGTCAGCAGAAGGCAGGGAATGCTTACATATCATTTGATTCTCTCTATCATTTTCTCTGTTTCCCTAACATTAAAAGTTTACAGTCCAAAGTCCATTCCCTGACACATTACAACAAGGTTAGGCCACTTTCCTGTAATGAGCTCTGTGTGAGTAGAGAAATGCATCTGCATGAAAACCTTTACACTGCTGAAGTTGATGGGGCTTTGTACAGGTGTGCAGAGCTACCTATTCCAGTGGGTCTCAAACTTTTTTACTGGCGACCTCTTTCACATCGCAAGCCTCTGAGTGCAACCCCTCTAATAAATTAAACACACTTATAAATATTTAACACCATTATAAATGCTGGTAGCAAGCAGGGTTTGGGGTGGAGGTTGACAGCTCGCGACCCCCCCCCGTAATGACCTCACAACCACCTGAGTGGTCCCAACCCCCAGTTTGAGAACCCCTGACCTATTCAGAGCCTGTTGCAGGAGCAAGGTCTTAAGTACCTTAGGTTAACTTCTGAGCCTTTAAGATCACTGCATTAGTTTTCTATTATACATTTCACATTTAAAATCGTGCATACAGGGCTTAATTGAGAGCCCAATGGAAAGAAAAAGTCAACAGTGCTGACAGAATATTGGAGTTGGTAAATAAATAATGTATTTCAACATGCTATATTCCCCCTTCAATACAAGGTGTATTTTTGAATTCAGAGGAATTAGTAAATACTGCAAAATTCTAAACTCAAACATCACATTTCCCTTTATGCTGAGATTGTCAAAGGGGCTGAAGAGAATGAGGTGCCGCCATCATATTAATGGGATTTGGGTACTGACTCCATCAGTCTCTTTTCAAAACCCCAGCCTCAATTGTTATAATTATACTCAGGCCATATATGTAAAAGTGGAATGAACAAAAAGGCTATTTGTATATAGTGTATTTGATGTAACAAAATGTGATTGTTTTAAATATGTCTATTCTCCGCTTGAATTTGCACATGCAACTTTTTTAAGGCTGATATAAAAAGTAGGACAGTCTTTACATTATTTGCATAGAACATATAAATATCAAATTAACAAAACTTAATGTATGATACTATTTTAATAAAAGATTATTACAGCTTTTTGTGTGTCCAGTTGTCTTCTACTTGAGAGTGCAACTAATGCTTTGAAATTCATTTTTCTAAAAGGGTTATTTATTTTAAAAACAAAGAGTCATGTCTTTCCTTCTCTAAAATACCTTGGGGGAGAGGTCCTCTAATACAGAGTTCTCAAACGTTTTCTTTCTGAGCCTCCCCTCCCCCAACGTGCTATAAAAACTCCATGGCCCACCCGTGCCACAATGACTGGTTCTCTACATATAAAAGCCAAGGCCGGCACTAGTGGGTAGCAAGTAGGACAATTGCCTGGGGCCCCATTCTACAGGGGCCCCCGTGAAGCTAAGTTGCTCAGGGCCCTGGGCTTCAGCCTCACGCGATGGGGCTTCGGGTTTCTGTCCTGGGCCCCAGTGAGTCAAACACTGGCCCTTCTTCATGGACCCCCTGAAACCTGCTCATGGCCCCCGAGGGTCCCGGATCCCTGGTTAAGAACCACTGCTCTAATAGGAGATAGGTTTCTTTTCCAATGCGAGCATATAATTCCCATGGCCAAGAACAGGATAACTTTATTTCCAGAGTAGACAGTATATGATACTGCCACTGTAACTGCCACCACAATATGCTTCTTTGTGGTACAAAACATTTGCGTAAAAAATTACACTGTTTGCAGAAAGCGTCATGGAAATGTGAAGGTAAACTATTTTTCTAAATAACTTCTATGGCTTATCAATAAAAGTATTGTTAAATGTCCAAGGAAAGGCTGCTACGAGTAGAGCTAGGCTAAGACTGGAATCTTAGAATCAGATGCCTTGGAACTTCAAGGGACAGAAGAGGATGTTCCATCTCCATTTTCGGCACCCTATAAATACATATCAACACAGTGTCTGAGCAAGTCCTGATTGTTAATATATTTATCCTCACAACACCCTGGTGAGGTGCTGCTATCCCCATTTTACTGGTGGGGAACTGAGGCAGAGAGGCCAGGGGCTAAATCCACAAAGGGACTTAGGTGCTGCTACACCCTGCCACCTAGAGGAATCCTCAGCCCTGAGTTAGGCACCCAGGCTCCCTATACAATGCAGGAGAGAGTCAGGCACTTAAGAAAGGGATTCACAGAAGCCACCAAGCTGAGTGGGGAGCTGCCTAAGCTAGCCAGTAGGAACCCTTCAAAGGCAGTTAGGCACCTATCGCAATTTGGCATTCATAGCTGTGAAGCCTGTCCTGGAGTTGGGAGCGTAAACCAGGTCAGCCCCCTTCTCATGAGAGAGAGAGAGAGAGAGATGCACATGCAAACCTTCACAGCTGAAAACCCTCTGGCCTAGTGATTAGGGCACTCACCTGGGATGTGAGAGACACCTTCTCAGGACAGTTGTTAGTCTGGTTTATTAGGTTAATACTGCCCTCTGAGAAAAGGAGCCTAAATAAGTCTTCCACACTGCTGAGCAGACTCAAAACTCTGAGCTACTTAGATGGCCCCTGTGTATCTCACTGTGAGATAGTATCTCACTATCTTTTGGAATGTATTTATCCTGTCAAGACCACTGCGAGGAAGTACGCTATACCCATTTCACAGAGGGGGAATGGGGCACATAGAGATGGGATTTGCCCAAGGCCACACATGAAGTCTGTGGCAGAGCAGGGTATCAAATCTAGGTTTCCAGAACCCCAGGCTAGCCGCCTAGCCAATGGATAATCCTTCTGCTTAAAGAGCCAGAACCAATATCATGTTCATTATGTAACTACTCAAAACCAACCAAGCCAGCCTGAGATTCAAAAGATTAATGTTTAAAACAACAGTTTCAGGGTCATCCTCATTACAAAACAAACAACCTCCCACAATTTTTTACTGAAGAATTTAATTGGACGAATTCAGAGTTTCATAAAATCTGGCTGTTACATTGTTTCACAAACTCAAAACCGGGCAAGTTTTCTCAAAAAACAACAACCGAAAACCCCCTTTCATAGGAATATTTCAGCAGGCTCCTTTTGATGCTGACACAGAGTGTCACCAAGTGAATCAGCTACGTCCTTTGTTGCATCTGAATCCTGACCTAGCCTGATCCTGTTTCATTTGTGACTTTGGTCAGGGATCACAACCCAAGACTACAGACATCAGCTTCCTACCCAAAAAGGACATAGAAATCAGATCCCTCCTAATCTTTACAAAGCACCAGCGAGGAGTTGTAAGGCATGAAATGTCATAAATTAGTTATGTGGTGTGATTTACACCTTCGGGTTGTAAAACTTCCAAGCAGCAGTGTTCTCTTCATGTTTAATTTAATTGCCATCACTGCAAAAGCTGTGTAAGTAAATGTTTGACTCTCACCCATAAGGGACCTGCAGCTTTTACATGTGGTTTGTTAGTAAAGTTTCAGCAAGAGAATAAAAAAATAAAAAGAATAAATTGAGCCTTCATGCACTAGTAGGAGGCATTCGTCTGGCTCATGAGTAATGCGGCTTTCTTCTGTGGTAGGAAGAGGAGAAGCAGCATAACGTTACTTTGGCACTTTCTGTGCAGCTCTGCTCTGCAAAGTCATGTTGTGAAATAGCACCTTCTCACACATCAGATCCCCTTATGTGTATTTGGATTCAGAGCCAATTACTTTTAGTTCACGTACATCCCTACGCTGATGTAGGGAGAGGGAAAGGAGTTTGTGCCTCATCCAATCAGAGACTGTAGGAGCTAGTGATGCTCCTGGCACAGTTGATTGCTGCCCTAAATTGGTGTATCCTTGCTGCAGTGGTCCCTATTGGTCTTTGCAAGGGCTCAGGATAGCCAAGGGAGAGGAAAGCCTTGGCCAGGCCCTTCCTCACCCCCCCAATATGCCTACACCTTGTCAGTGTCTGATGAATTTTTCCCAAGAACAGGTATAACTGAGAAGGATGGCCTTCTGCAACATTTGTCAAGAGAGTTAGGGACACTTTCACTAATGTTTTAAAAATGCTCACTAGATCAGGAGTGATGCCTGTGGATTTTCAATTTTTAAAAGCAATTCTCTCAGCTTCCTGGGATTCTTATTTTGTACAAAAAGCAAACCGCTGAATATTGAAATAAACAAACTTACCATATTCCCCCATCAGAGGAGTGCAAGACTCAACATTGATCCTAGGTGCTTCTGCTTGACCGTAACCAAAATATCAGTTGAGTATCAGCAACATCCTCTCCCAGAGGACTATGCCATCCTCTTGCAGGTGGATCTGATTCAGTCATAAAATCCTTGGCATGAACACAGTGCCTTTCATACATGGATTTCCAAGCACAGGTGCTGTCCATTTCTAACTTATGATCCTACCCTTGACTGGTTGGACCCCTCAGTGGAGCAAAAAGGCATCAGTCATGAGGCTGCATTTCATGGAAACTGCACAAAGGTAGATTGAAACATTTTCAGACACACTGTCTGGTCGTATGACAATATCATTCTCTACAATCAGTGTCCTGTGGGTCATTCACAATTAATTCCAATAAGAGTCTTCAGTTTTCAAAAGGTACGGGTACTTATAGCTTTCATAATTGGCAACCTTGCAAAAGAACTGACCATTTAGAGAGAGTATGACTTCATATCTTATCGTATCAGCTTGCCTGTGGATGTAACATCTGCTCTCCACTTGAGCCCTTTGAAGAAATAGGGTGAAATGGGAAGCCCAAGACGAGTTCCGAGGCCCCAACCCTTAGGAAAAACAAGTTATGGATCATGATGTTTTCACTGTCATAGCAGACTGCAATACGCTGACAGCTACAAAATCTCCCTAGAAGACATTGACTGATATCCAGACTAGCAACTGGGAAACTTGACAGTGCTGAGATAAATATTTTTATCTAATTTAGATAACACTTTTTAAATGTAAAGCTAAAGAGTACATTGCTCAGGGAAATCAGTGCATCAGAAGTGCACTAAAAATGTCCTTCTTCGATTTACATGCCTTCTACACCCAACAAAATTGCTTCCTCTTTGATTCTGTGATAGATATTATTCTTTATTTACAGTTGGATGACTCACCGCTGAACTAATCTTTTTCATATCCCCTGAATTATGACACTTTAAAAAATTGTAATGAGATTTAGCTGGCAAAATTAATGCCATTGGAAGACTGAATGCACTGACCAAAGGGAAGACATGGAATGCAGTTAAGAAGTTGTCTTGGGAGTAAGGTAGCAGACAACTACTTTCAGGCATGCAGATTTATTTAGGCCAGATAAAAACTATATGATCTGGAAGGCTTTTTATTCAAATTAGGTTTAATTCCATGACTTCCTGTGTGAAAGTCGGAATGAATAATGATTCTAGAATAGAGCTACACTCTGCCATTAAATGGAGGCCCATTGCAATTTTCATAAATTTATGACTTTGTGCTAACAATCAAGAGAAAATTAGGAAAAAGACTTGAAGCAAGAAATAAGATTTGGGCTAATTTTGTGTTCTGAAATTTTTGGGTGCTCAATTTGAGACACGTAGGCCCAGATCCTCAAAGGTATTTAGGACCTAACCTCCATGGAGCCTAAATACCTTTGTAGATCTAGATCACTAGTGCCCGACTTTCAGATGTACTGAGAATTCACAGCTCTAGTTGACTTCAACGGGAACTTTGGGTCCTTTGAAAATAAGGCACCAGAGGCTAGGTTCACAAGGAGGACACACGCAGTGCAACGCCTAACTTTCAGGCATGCTGCCACTTAGTGGAATTCACAGCCCGGAGTTAGGTACCCAGGTTCCCCATATAATGCATGGGTAGTTAGGTAGCTAAGCAAGTGATTCACAGAAGCCAGCCAGCTGAGTGTGTAGCTGCCTAAACCAGCCAGAAGGAAATGTCGTGGAGAAGGGTAAGGCCTAAATCCGCACCACTCAAAGGGAATTAGGTGTTTAAGCCAGGTCATTTTGTATAAAATACTTAAATAGCCTTTGGGCCAGAGAGAGAGAATGAGTGATTCTGTAGCCTAGTAGTTATCATACTCTTTTGGGAGACCCGGGTTCCAAACCCTTCTCCAAAGACTATTTAAGTATTTTATATAAAATGGAAGAGCTTCAACAGAAGTGACTGAGAGCACCTCACTCTAGCTGATCCTATAGCTCATGGATTAAGGTATTCAGGTGGGAGACCTGTGTTCCAGTCCCTGCTCTGAATCAGGCAGAGTGGGGGTCTGAGCCTTGGTCTCCTGCATGAGTGCTCCAACCACTGACTAAAGGGCCGGGGGAGAACACCATTGCCTTCTCCTCAGCTGTTTTAAGCAGGACTCAATCTGTTAGTCTCTGGGCATGCCTACTGCATTGGTCTCACAGGTGAGATAGGCACGGGTTGTGACATTGCACTCCATATGATTTTATAAAAATATGCTAATGAGTGTGAATATAATGTAACTAGAATATGCTTCATGCAAAAGGTCTCTTGTAAGGTATCATTACAAAGCTTATAATCTACTGAGTGTGTTCATCCTATTTGTATGAATGTATCACTCTTGTATCTGAAACTAGAAAGATGAAATATAACTCTGAGTCCTATTGTAATTATGCAAAGTGTGGGCCACTAATGGTGGTTTAGAATCTTGATGGCTCCCATCAATTTGGACAATTGGTTGTAAATGGCTCTGCTTACTTGCAAGCCTTCCTGTGAGTCAGGCCAGGAAGAATGAAGGCTTGGGGTCTCACAAGACATGTGACCATGTCACCTGGTACTGGAATCCAACTAAAATCTGGGGCTTTTCCATTTAGAAGGAGGGATGGGGACTCAGAGAGACAAAAGATTCCCGCCTTGTGCCAAAGCTATATAAGGGAGTGGAACAGAACAAAGGAGGCTGCAGTCATGAGAAATCCCCTAGCTACTACCTGAGCTGAAACAAGGACTGTACCAGGAGAAAGGATTGGGCCCAGCTAGAAAGGAGTCTAGTCTGTGAAAGAAGCTTATTGGAACATCTCAAGGTGAGATTTATCTGTATTCAGTTTCTTAATGTATTAGGCTTAGACTTGCGTATTTTTGTTTTATTTTGCTTGGTAACTTATTTTGTTCTGTCTGTGATTACTTAGAACCACTTAAATCCTACTTTTTATATTTACTAAAATCACATTTGCTTATTATTGAACCCAGAGTTAGTGACTAATACCTGGGGGAGCAAACAGCTGTGCATATCTCTCTATCAGTGTTATAGAGGGCGGACAATTTATGAGTTTACCCTGTATAAGGGTATGTCTACACTACGAAATTAGTTCGAATTTATAGAAGCCGGTTTTATTGAAATCGGTTGTATACAGCCGATTGTGTGTGTCCACACATAAAATGCTCTAGGTGCTCTAGTCGGTGGACCGCGTCCACAGTACGAGGCTAGCGTCGACTTCCGGAGCATTGCACTATGGGTAGCTATCCCACAGCTATCCCACAGTTCCCGCAGTCTCCGCCGCCCCTTGGAATTCTGGGTTGAGATCCCAATGCCCGGATGATGCAAAACAGTGTCGCGGGCGGTTCTGGGTACATGTCGTCAGGCCCCTCCCCCCCCGTCACAGCAACGGCAGACAATAGATTCGCGCCTTTTTACCTGGGTTACCTGTGCAGACAACATACCACGGCAAGCATGGAGCCCGCTCAGCTCAGCTGAGCTCACCGTCACCATATGTCCTCTGGGTGCCGGCAGACGTGGGACTGCATTGCTACACAGCAGCAGCTGCTAACTGCCTTTTGGCAGTAGACGGTGTAGCATGAGTGATAGCCGTGGGGCTGGCAGCCGTAGGGCTGCATTGCACCAGCCCCTTGCCCTTTGGTAGGCGATGGTATATTATGATTGGTACCCATCGTCGTCGTACTGGAGTGGCTGTCAATCATGGCCACCTGGGCAGACATGCTACTGTTTCGATGATGATGGCTACCAATCGTAATATACTATTTTCTGCCAATTGCCCAGTATTGTCTGCTAAGCACCCAGAAGAGGCTGAGGGCGATGCTGGGTGCTGGTGGACGTGGGGCTGGCAGACGTGGGGCTGCATTGCTACACAGCAGCAGCCCCTTGCCTTTTGGCAGACGATGGTATATTATGACTGGTATCCGTCATCATCATACTGGAGAGGCTATCACTCATGCTGCACCGTCGGCTGCCAGCTTAAGATGTAAAAAATAGATTTGTTCTGTATTCATTTGCTTCCCCTTCCTCCGTGAAATCAATGGCCTGCTAAGCCCAGGGTTTTCAGTTTAATCTTTGGGAGGACCATTCTGTGTGACAGTTGTTTGTGTTTCTCCCTGATGCACAGCCAGCTTTCTTGATTTTAATTCCCTGTTCCTGTACCTGTACGCCATGTCGTCACTCGGCTCTCCCTCCCTCCCGCCCTCCCTCCTTCTCCTGGTCCGTCAGATACTAGTTTCGCGCCTTTTTTCTGACCAGGCGCCATAGCTAGCACTGGGATCATGGAGCCCGCTCAGATCACCGCGGCAATTATGAGCACTATGAACACCACGCGCATTGTCCTGGAATATGTGCAGAGCCAGGACATGCCAAGGCGAAACCCGGACCAGCCGAGGAGGCGATTGCAGCACGGCGACGAGAGTGATGAGGAAATTGACATGGACATAGACCTCTCACAAGGCACAGGCCCCAGCAATGTGGAAATCATGGTGTCACTGGGGCAGGTTCATGCCGTGGAACGCCGATTCTGGGCCCGGGAAAAAAGCACAGACTGGTGGGATCGCATCGTGCTGCAGGTATGGGACGATTCCCAGTGGCTGCGAAACTTTCGCATGCGTAAGGGCACTTTCATGGAACTTTGTGACTTGCTTTCCCCTGCCCTGAAACGCCAGGATACCAAGATGAGAGCAGCCCTCACAGTTGAGAAGCGAGTGGCGATAGCCCTGTGGAAGCTTGCAACGCCAGACAGCTACCGGTCAGTCAGGAATCAATTTGGAGTAGGCAAATCTACGGTGGGGGCTGCTGTGATCCAATTTGCCAGGGCAATGAAAGACCTGGTGATATCAAGGGTAGTGACTCTGGGCAACGTGCAGTCAATAGTGGATGGTTTTGCTGAAATGGGATTCCCAAACTGTGGCGGGGCCATAGACGGAACCCATATCCCTATCTTGTCACCGGAGCACCAAGCCACCGACTACGTAAACCGCAAGGGGTACTTTTCAATGCTGCTGCAAGCCCTGGTGGATCACAAGGGACGTTTCACCAACATCAACGTGGGATGGCCGGGAAAGGTACATGATGCTCGCGTCTTCAGGAACTCTGTTCTGTTTCGAAAGCTGGAGGAAGGGACTTTCTTCCCGGACCAGAAAGTGACCGTTGGGGATGTTGAAATGCCTATCATGATCCTTGGGGACCCAGCCTACCCCTTAATGCCATGGCTCATGAAGCCGTACACAGGCAGCCTGGACAGGAGTCAGGACCTGTTCAACTACAGGCTGAGCAAGTGCCGAATGGTGGTGGAATGTGCATTTGGACGTTTAAAAGCGCGCTGGCGCAGCTTACTGACTCGCTCAGACCTCAGCGAAAAGAATATCCCCATTGTTATTGCTGCTTGCTGTGCACTCCACAATATCTGTGAGAGTAAGGGGGAGACCTTTATGGCGGGGTGGGAGGTTGAGGCAACTCGCCTGGCTGCTGATTACGCGCAGCCAGACACCAGGGCGGTTAGAGGAGCACAGCAGGTCGCGGTGCGCATCAGAGAAGCTTTGAAAACGAGTTTTGTGACTGGCCAGGCTACTGTGTGAAACTTTTGTTTGTTTCTCCTTGATGAACCCTCCACCCCCCCCCGATCCGGTTCACTCTACTTCCCTGTAAACCAACCACCCCACCCCACCCTACCCTCCCCAATTCGAGCACCGTTTGCAGAGGCAATAAAGTCATTGTTTTTTCACATTCATGCATTCTTTATTAGTTCCTCAGAGAAGCAGGGGGATAATTGCCAAGGTAGCCTGGGATGGGTGGGGGGAGGAGGGATGGAAAAAGACACACTGCATTTTAAAACTTTAAGTCTTATTGAAGGCCAGCCTTCTGATGCTTGGGCGATCATCTGGGGTGGAGTGACTGGGTGGCCGGAGGCCCCCCCACCGTGTTCTTGGGCGTCTGGGTGAGGAGGCTATGGAACTTGGGGAGGAGGGCTGTTGGTTACACAGGGGCTGTAGCGGCGGTCTCTGCTCCTGCTGCCTTTCCTGCAGCTCAACCATACGCTCGAGCATATCAGTTTGATGCTCCAGCAGACGGAGCATTGACTCTTGCCGTCTGTCTGCAAGCTGACGCCACCTATCGTCTTCAGCCCGCCACTTGCTCTTTTCATCCCGCCATTCAGCCCACCACCTCTCCTCTCGTTCATATTGTGCTTTTCTCATGTCCGACATTGACTGCCTCCACGCATTCTGCTGTGCTCTATCAGCGTGGGAGGACATCTGCAGCTCCGTGAACATATCGTCCCTCGTCCTACGTTTTCTCTTTCTAATGTTCACTAGCCTCTGCGAAGGAGAAACATTTGCAGCTGGTGGAGGAGAAGGGAGAGGTGGTTAAAAAAGACACATTTTAGAGAACAATGGGTACACTCTTTCATTACAAGGTCGCATATTTCGGCTTGCAGGCAGCCATGGTAGGCCACAGTGTTTTGGCTTTTTTAACCTTCTTAACATGCGGGAAAGGTTGCAAACAGCAGCACATTTCCCATATCAAGGATAAATTGGGTTGTCCATTTAAAATGGGTTTTCAATGTAAAAGGAGGGGCTGCGGTTTCCCGGTTAACATGCGGCACAAACAAGTAAACCCCCCCCCCCCCCCACACACACACACGATTCTCTGGGATGATCACTTCACCCCTCCCCTCCACCGCGTGGTTAACAGCGGGGAACATTTCTGTTCAGAAGAGCAGGAACGGGCGCCTCTGAATGTCCCCTTAATAAAATCACCCCATTTCAACCAGGTGACCGTGAATGATATCACTCTCCTGAGGATAACAAAGAGAGATAAGGAATGGATATTATCTGCATGCCAGAAAACACCGGGACCATATGCTGCCATGCTTTGTTATGCAATGATTCCAGACTACGTGCTACTGGCCTGGCGTGGTAAAGTGTCCTACCATGGCGGACGGGATAAGGCAGCCCTCCCCAGAAACCTTTTGCAAATGTTTTGGGAGTACATAAAGGAGAGCTTTCTGGAGATGTCCCTGGACGATTTCCGCTCCATCCCCATACACGTTAACAGACTTTTCCAGTAGATGTACTGGCCACGATTGCCAGGGCAAATTAATCATTAAACACGCTTGCTTTTAAACCATGTGTAATGTTTACAAATATTTACAAAGGTACACTCACCAGAGGTCTCCTGTGTGCCCTGAGGGTCTTGTGTGAGTTCGGGGGTTACTGGTTCCAGGTCCAGGGTCACAAACATATCCTGGCTGTTGGGGAAACCGGTTTCTCCGCTTCCTTGCTGCTGTGAGCTACCTACAGTACCTCCTTCCTCATCTTCCTCATTCCCCGAACCGTCTTCCCTGTGTGTTTCTCCAGTGAGAGAGTCATAGCACACGGTTGGGGTAGTGGTGGCTGCACCCCCTAGGATCGCATGCAGCTCCGCGTAGTAGCGGCAAGTTTGCGGCTCTGCCCCGGACCTTCCGTTTGCTTCTCTGGCTTTGTGGTAAGCTTGCCGTAGCTCCTTAATTTTCACGCGGCACTGCTGTGTGTCCCTGTTATGGCCTCTGTCCTTCATGGCCTTGGAGATCTTTTCTAATACTTTTCCATTTCTTTTACTGCTACGGAGTTCAGCTATCACTGCTTCATCTCCCCATATGGCGAGCAGATCCCGTACCTCCCGTTCGGTCCATGCTGGAGCTCTTTTGCGATCCTGGGACTCCATCATGGTTACCTGTGCTGATGAGCTCGGCATGGTCACCTGTGCTCTCCACGCTGAGCAAACAGGAAATGATATTCAAACCTTCGCGGTCTTTTCCTGTCTACCTGGTCAGTGCATCTGAGTTGAGAGTGCTGTCCAGAGCGGTCACAATGAAGCACTGTGGGATAGCTCCCGGAGGCCAATAACGTCGAATTCTGTCCACACTACCCCAATTCCGACCTGCAAAGGCTGGTTTTATCGCTAATCCCCTCGTCAGAGGTAGTGTAAAGAAACCGGTTTAAAGGACCCTTTAAGTCGAAAGAAAGGGCTTCGTCGTGTGGACGTGTCCAGGCTTAATTCGATTTAACGCTGCTAAAGTCGACCTAAACCCGTAGTGTAGACCAGGCCTAAGATTTATTCAGAGTAAAACAGATTTATTTGGGGTTTGGATCCCATTGGGAGCTCGGTGTCTGGGTGCTAGAGACAGGAGCACTTCTTAAGCTGTTTTCAGTTAAGTCTGCAGCTTTTGGGGGACATGGTTCATGCCTGGGTCTGTGTTTGCAGCAGGCTAGGGTGTCTGGCTCAACAAGACAGGGTACCGAAGTCCTAATCTGGCAGGGAAAACAGGCTTAGAGGTAGTCTCAGTTCCAGTCCCTGCTCTGTATCAGGCAGAGTGGGGGGTCTGAGCCCCGGTCTCCTCCATGAGTGCTCCAACCACTGGCTATGGGGCAGGGGGACAACACCATTACCTTCTCCTCAGCTGTGTTTTATGCAGGACCCAATCTGGTAGGAGTGCTGCTAGGCAGTCTCTGGGCATGCCTACTGCATTGGTCTCACAGGTGAGATAGGCACAGGTATGACTAGTTTATAAATCTCACTGGGGCTTAAGTGTGAAATATGTGCCATGCTGCTCAGTGATGTCAGGATTTAGGTGGCTGTGTGCATGCCTAGATGCAGATAATTAGGTGCCTAGGGAACTTTACCAGTGGAAATGTAGGTGCCCAAGGGCTCTAGAGGCCTATGGTGTTAGGTGACAGCTGGGCAGGTAGTTTGTGAATGCCAGCGGCGCTAAATGTTTGATTTGGACACTTAAAGTGGCAGCAGGGCGCTTAAGCCCCCCTTGGAAATCTAGCCCCACGTTTGTCAATTTGGGCACTGTAGCGAGGAGGCATGGCCTCCCTTGGAGATGAATGGACGGACAGCCGCGAGCCTCCCCCCGATGGGAAGAGCCAGGACACCCAGGCCCACCCAGCTGGAAGCAGAGGAGTGGGACATGAACCAGACATATAAAACGCCAGCCCTCCGGCTCAGTTAGAGAGGAGCTGCTGGAGGAGAAGGACGTCTCTCATCTGCTGCTGGAGCTCGGACTTGACAGCAACTGCAGTGCCCAAGAACCTTTAGGAGTTGCTGGGGCTGCTGTTCACCGTTTACCGCAGCGAGACGGATGACGACCCAGGGACCCAGGGACCCCCCTTTGAACCGGAGTGTAGGAAGTAGCCCAGGGGAGACAAATATAGTTTGACTGTGTTGCTGACTGACAGCTGGCCAGCAGGTTGCGGCTGGATTTCCCCACTGACCTAGTGGCAAACCACTCTGCCATGGTTCGGGCCCTGGGCTGAGATGCAGTGGAGTCGGGTGGGCCTGCCACCACAGGCCAAGAAGCCTGCGTTTGTTGGCAGTCCACCAGAGCCAGGACCCTGACTGCTTGCTGCCCCGCCGTGTTTGAGGGCCTGGGCGAATAGACTGGTTACAACACTGTCCTGAGTCCAGGCTTGAGCTTTCTGACTTTGCTGCCCACCCTATAGGGCCTGGGCTAATAGATCCCTTATTTGCTCTGTCCTGAATACCAGCAGCCAAGGCTGCCTAACTGCTTGCTAGCTTTCCCTGCTGGAGGCCCGGGGCTTGTGGACACTCCTGCTCTACCCTGACTGTAGGCTAGAGCCCTCTAACTGTTTGATGCCCAGTCCAGTTGGAGGACCGGGGTCCCTAGACCCAGTACTGGATTACCCTGCCCAGTGGCAGAGAACCTGATGCTAATTCACCCCTGAATTGTGCTCTTTCAGAGGACGTGTAACGAGGGGGCGTGGCCTCCCTCCCAGTTGGATGGAGGGACCACCGCGAATGCCTTACAGGCACCCAAAATTAAGGCATGCAAAATTTGCGAGCACTCTGAAAATATGGTTTCATGAGACTTGCCCAAAGTCACACAGGCACAGCTAGTAACAGAAATTAGCTCTCTCAATATCGTGGGCAGTTCCTTTACCACAAGACCACCATTGCTCCTGTTAACCATGGAATACAGTTATTATCTATCCACATACTGGTATTTGTGCACTTAACCCTGTCCCAGAAGTGCTTCTCCAGTCCATTTGCATATATGCAGATTCTTGACTGGAATGTGACATGAAAAAAAATATTGTTTTCTAGACAGCAAATACCTCTTGCCTCAATCAGGAAACCAGCTATTTTAAAATCTGGGATCCATGTAGAATATATAGCCAAATATTTTGCCCTTTCTTGTGCAACAGTGAGTAGGACATTTTAAAATGTTTCAGCCATTACTTATGAGATAATAGCACTTGAAGGCCTACTTGGGACTGACACTTCATTGTGCTGGGTGGTGTACAAACAGAAAACAGACAGTCTCTACTCTGCAGTACTTACAGAGCTAAAAGATGCAGACAGACGAAGGGTAGTGGATAAGGGTATATAAATACAAGCAAATGAATATGGTGAAGAATGGGTGTAGCTTGTTACATGTGTTACTGCTTTTCGTTAGGGATAGAGGTAAGAAGTAATGGAGCTGGAGAAGGAAAGAAGGGGAAGAGGAACAGTCATGACTCTGCCTAACCCTGATCAGCTATCAGCATATCAGCAGGCAGGGCTGCGTAGACATCATGGTACAGAGCCTATAAAACTGGTAGGTGTGCATATCTTTTAGCTCATACCCTTTAATGTGCTCTCTACTTTCTCCTATTTCCTATTGGAGACAAGTACATTTCCAAATGTGGAGCTGTCCATCGGAGACATTTCTAATGCTCCCATCACTTAAGTGTGCAGTTGACATTTCCAAACCAAATTCCACATAGGAAACTGAGGGATTTTAATCCTGCTTCTAAGGCAAATCTCAATGCAATTTCAACTATGCGTTTGCTAATGATGTTTCCTTAATTTGACGGAGAAGTGTAGTGTCCCTGACATTTCAGTGCATGACTTCTCAGACTGGTTCTTCTCTCACTGAGCTAATTAAACTAATGTACAGTATTAAAGAGTGGTAAGTGCCTACTTCCCTTTCTGTGCTCCCTCTCTCATTAGAAGTGTTTTACAAACGAGGGAGCCTACGTGCTTTTCAGTTTCTATCATGACAATTTGCCCATCTCTCCTGGGAGGGAAAAACAGGCGCTTAGAAAAAATTACACTTGTGGCAAAAAAGCTTTTATTCAACTCTTCTCAGAAAGAGACTGCGCATTGGAATGTGCATTTTAAAATGTTACACATCCATTAAACTGAGCCCTGTGGTGGACTATATGGAGGCTCCCTGCAGAAAAAATTACATGGCTTGTAAAAGTGATTTCTAAACGGTTCAAAGGAACATGAGAAAGAGGAGGAAAAAATCCTATAAACAAAGAAAAATGGAGGGTTTGAGAGGGGAATTTGGAGGTGGAGGAGGACAAGCCAGTTACTTACAAAATGATTTTCCATCTTCATCAGGCTTGCAAACCTATGTCTGCACTAGCACTTTTGTCGGTAAAACTGGTGCCTGCTGCCATGCGGCCAGGGCTGGGGCTCAGTGCCCGCAGCCAGAACCCAGAGCTGGGGACAGGAACTGCATGTCCGGAGCCAGGGATGGGAGCCCGCTGCTGTGCAGACGGAGCTGTGGGTTAGCGTCTGGGGCCAGTGCCTGCCGCTGCACGGCCAGAGCCCGGAGCTGGGTGCTGTGTGGCTGGATCCAGGAGCCAGTGTCTGCTGTTGTGTGGCTGGCACCAGTGCTCGCTGCTGTGCCGCCAGGGCCAGGGCCAAGGGCTGGCACCTGGAGCCAGCTCCCACCCTCACATGGCTGGAGCCCGGGAACAGAGCTGTGGGTCAGCGCCTGCTGCCATGCAGCTGGGGCAGAGGATCAGCACCAGGGGCTAGGGCCACGTTGCTGGAGCCCGGGGCCAGTGCCTGTCACCGCACGGCCGGATCTGGGGGCCAGAGGCCGACTGAAGCTCCGCGGCTGGAGCTGGGGGTCAGCATCTGCTGCCCTGTGGCTAGAGCCTGGGACTGGAGCCGGGAGCCAGCGCCTGCTGCCACACAGCTGGAACCAGGGGCCGGAGGTTGAAGCCCGACAGCTAGAGGCCAGGGCCATGTGGCTGGAGCCTAGGGTTGCCAACTTTCTACTAGCACAAAACCAAACACCTTTGCCTGGGCCCTGCCCTGCCCCTCCTCCGAGGCCCCACCCATGCCCCGCCCCGTCTCAGAAGTGCCCCCCCCCATTGCTGGCTCTCTCCACCCTCACTCACTTGCTCATTTTCACCGGGCTGGCTCTGGGGGTTGGGGTGCAGGAGGGGGTGAGGGCTCCGGCTGGAGGTGCTGGCTCTAGGGAGGGATGAGAAATGAGGCATTAAGGATGCAGGAGGGGGCTCCAGGATGAGGCAGTGGGTTGGGATGTGGGAAGGGGTGAGGGCTCTGGCTAGGGGTCCGGGCTCTGGGGTGGGGTCAGAGATGAGAGGTTTGGGGTGTAGGAGGGGGCTCCGGGCTGGGGGTGGATCCGAGGGGTTCAAAGTATGGGAGGGGCCTCTGGGCTGAAGGAGGGGGGGTGGGAGAGAGTATGGGCTCTGGGCTGGGGCTGTGGGTTCCAGGATGGGGCTAGATATGAGGGGTTCAGGGTATGGGAGGGAGCTCTGGGCTGGGGCAGGGTGTTGGGGTATATGTGTAGAGGTGAGGGCTCCAGCTGGAGGTGCGGACTCTAGTGTGGGGCCAGGGGTGAGGGGATTGGGGTGCAGGAGTGAGCTTCAGGCTGGGGCAAAGGGTTGGGGTGTGGGAAGGTGAAGGATCTGGCTAGGGGTCTGGGCTCTGGGTGGACCCAGGGATGAGGGATTTGGGGTGCAGGAGGGTGCTCTGGGATGGGGGGTGGAGCCGAGAGGGTCAGAGTATGGGAGGGGGTTCAGGGCTGAGGCAGAGGGTTGGGATGTGGGCTTACCTTGGGCGGCTCCCGGTCAGTGGTGCAGCGAATCTAAGGCAGGCTCCCTGCCTGTCCTAGCACAGCGCTGCGTTCCGGAAGCAGCCAGCAAGTGCGGCCCCTAGGCGGGGGGGCCAGGAGGCTCCTCGCGGTTCTCTCACCCAGAAGCACCAGCCCCCCAGCTCCCATTGGCCGTGGTTCCTGGCCAATGGGAGTGTGGAGCCAGTGCTTGGGGCGGAGGCAGCACGTGGAGCCCTGTGGCCCCCCTACTTGGAGCCAGACCTGCTGGCTGCTTCCGGGGTGCAGTGCGGTGCCAGGACAGGCAGGAACTAGCTTACCTTAGTCCTGCAGCACCACCGACCGGGCTTTGCTGACCGGCGCCACCAGGGTCCCTTTTCGACTAGGTGTTCTGGTAAAAACCGAACACCTGGCAACCCTACTGGAGCTGGGGTGTGTGTGTGTCAGTATCTGCTGCCCCACAGTTGGAACCCAGGGCCGCATGGCCAGCTTCCTGAAGTCCCACTGCTGGAGTCTGCCACCCAACCCCCTGCCCTCCACAACGTGGGTCAAGAACTCACCTGGCTCCTGCAGCATTGTGTCCCATCTCTCTCTCGAGGCGGTACAGGGTGATGCAACCAGGAGCCACAAGGAGGGAGGGGCCGATGCTTTGCTCCTCCCATCACCACCCAGGAGGATGTCATGGCTGCATGAAAAGCCCCTGGTGGCTGCATGAGGCCACAGTGGCCGCATTTGAGAAACGTTGCTTTAGCGAAGGCTGAGGGGGGATATGATTGCTATCTTTAAATATATTAGAGGGATTAATACGAGGGAGGGAGAAGAATTATTCCAGCTTAGTACTAATGTGGATACGAGAACGAATGGATATAAACTGGCCGTGGGGAGGTTCAGGCTTGAAATTAGACGAAGGTTTCTGACCGTCAGAGGGGTGAAATATTGGAACGGCCTTCCGAGGGAAACGGTGGGGGCGGCGGACCTGTCTGGTTTTAAGATTAAGTTAGATAAATTTATGGAGGGAATGGTTTAATGGTAAAACATAGTAGTCAAGGAAAACCAAGAAATGGTAGGTAAATTGTATAATGGCTGACAGGGGTCAGGCTGGAGACTCTTGCCTATATGCTCGGGGTCTTACTGATCGCCATATTTGGGGTCGGGAAGGAATTTTCCTCCAGGGCAGATTGGCTGAGCCTCTGGAGGTTTTTCGCCTTCCTCCGCAGCATAGGGCAGGGATCTCTAGCAGGAGGGTTTCTGCCGATTGAAGTCACCTAAAACAGGATTGGGGACTTCAACAGCAGAGTCCAGGGAAGGGGTAGGGACGGTTTTATGGCCTGCAGCATGCAGGGGGTCAGACCAGATGATCATAATGGTCCCTTCTGACCTTAAAGTCTATGAGTCTATGAGATGACATGACTGAAATGTGAACAAACTTTTGAAAACGTATTATAAATAGCAGTTCTTAGGGCAGCTTGTCTCCCTTCAGTGCCCTTTAATGGATAAGAAGAGCAGGACTACACTTCAAACAGCAGCCACAGGAAAAGCAATTATGAGACTATGCTGCTATCAGCATTAGTAACTCCTGTTAGCATGAATACACGTGCATATCAATAGCCGAATACAATTTTAAGATTTTTAAACAGTACAGGCCCGGAAGAGGTATAAACAATTTGACATTCAGGGCCTGATCTAGCAAATCCTTAACACCAAGCCTATTGCAAAAAAAGTGGGACTAATTATGGTAGCAATGCATCACTGTATTTGGCATTAAGTGTTTGCAGTGTTAGGACCTTAATTATTATAATCCTGATACTTGTAAATTAGGGGTTTTTTAGGGATAAAACTTAAACAAAGGTTTCTCTTTTCTAGATTGTGACTCAGACTAGATGCCCACATGGGAGCGTTGGAAAGGCCACTTAAGTCCTTATGGATCTACAACACGGGCTTTCAAACTTCATTGCACCGCAACCCCCTTCTGGCAACAAAATTACTACATGACCCCAGGAGAAGGGACTGAAGCCAGAACCCACCTGAGCCCCCCACCCCGAGTGTGTGTGTGGGGGGAACCAAAGTCAAAGTCTGCACCCCACGGCCCAAGGCAGGGAGGCCAAAGCCCAAGAGCTTCAGTCTCAGGTGGGAGGCCTGTAACCTGCGCCCCTCTACCCCGAGCCCCAGCCAGTCTAACGCCAGCTCTGGTGACCCCATTAAAAAGGGGTTGCGACCCACAGTTTGGGGTCTCGACCCACAGTTTGAGAACTGGTGCTCTCCTGGGACTATGGGTTTGGACATGTTGGGTTTCTCTCCTGCATAGGCCTTGGCTACACTCAGGACACTGTGAAGCGCGAGTGTAGTCGCGCTGCCAGCGCTGCGAGAGCTCTCTCAGCTCCACCTGTCCGAGGGGAGTAGCTTGCAGCGCTGCGAGTGAGCATGCAGCGCTGCAGGCATTGATTACACTGGCGCTTTACAGCACTGCACTCGCTTCTCTCAGGGGTGTGTTTTTTCACACCCCAGAGTGCAGCAAGTTGCAGCGCTGTTCAGTGCCAGTGTAGCCAAGGCCTTAGCTGCTCTGTGGAGAGTAGCTAAGATCAGCAGGGTGAGGGAAGGGAGTAATTTGCTTCCAACCTGAAGGAGATTTTTTTTGTAATACGTGAGCTAAAAATGATCAGCCATATCTGAGTGAAAGCAGAGTGGGTAAAAATATGCTTTCCTTATTAAAAAAATCTTGCTTCATCTTTGTGTCACTCATACACATCTGCCTCATTCATGGGGAAACTGGGTACGGTTTTCAAAAGCATCTAAAAGTATGTCTACCCTGGAGCTGTAATTCCCAGCTCGAGGAGGCATACCTGCACTCACTCTGATCAAGCATGTTAAAAATCGAGTGTAGCTGTAGCAGTGTGAGTGGTGGGAAGGGGTAACAGCTTTGAGTAGGTGCCCAGCCTCTTGGAAGGGCTCATACTCAGGGCAGCTAGCTCCTTCTGTTGCACTCTCGCTCCATCAGAGCTAGCAAGGGTATGGCTCCTCAAACTGGAATTTACGCCTAAAGATCAAAGTGTAGACGGGGAGTTAGGAGGCTAAGTTCCATTTTCAAAAGTGACTTAGATACTGGGGCCCTGCCCTTCGCAGATATTTCTGCATGTAATTCCCATGGAAATGAATGGGAGTTAGGTGTCTACATACCTCCTGAGCATCTGGGCCTTGGGGGCCTAGGTATCATTGCAAGTCAATGGTATTTACGCTTCTGCCGGTCAGATTTATAAAGATATTTATGCACCTAAAGGTGCAAGTAGGTAACCAATGGGATTTTCACATAATCTGAACACCTAACTTGCAGTAGTTTCAGTGAGAGTTGGACACAGCCATTTTGAAAGCTCTACCAGGTGCCTATCTGCATCTGTAGGCAGCTAAATATCCAGGGGGCTGGAACAATGTATATAGTGGGGGTGCTGAGAGCCATTAACCCAAACTGTAACCCTGTATATGATGGAAACCACTTCAAACCAGGGGATGTGGCAGCACCCCTAGTTCTAGCACCTATCTGAACACCTTTAAGAATCTGGCCTCAAGTGCCTGAGTCACTTCTGGAAATGTCTGGAGTGACTTAGGTACTTTTGAAAATTTGATCCACTATCTGGTTTAGTGGGTGGGCAAATCGAGATGAATGTTACAAAAGACGAGGGATGCTGGCAGAGGGCTCTCCATACAGGCAGTTCTTTTTCGGAATGCTGTCCCTCACCCCAATGTCAGAAACAGACTAAATTTTTTGACCTTCCTGGCATGCTGCAAAGCTCATCTGTTTGAGCTGGCATTGCAGTGCCGTAACGAGGGCGAGGCGAGTGAGGCACTTGCCTCGGGCACTCAGAGCCGAGGGGCGCAAGTGTCCCTGCTGGACCGAAAGCTGTGGCTCTCCCGGCTGCTGCTGCCTCTATGGCAACCAGAGACACTGGCAGGCAGAGGGCTGAGGGCGAGCAGCCGGCTGCTGCAAGTCAGGAAGGGGAGGGGGAGAACAAAGGCACATAGGTGCTTCTCAAACGCAGCCCTCCCCTCCCCTGGCACCCACCTGGAGGAGATGCTGAGGGGGCTTCTGGTGGGAGACAGGATCATTGGCAGTGGACCTCACTCACCTGAGCAGCTGCTGGGGCTTTGGTGAGTGTTTGACTCTGTGATCCGCCACCCCCCGCCCAGCTATCACTCCTGCAAACTGGGCAAGGGGCAGCCCCATCCCCCACCCCCAGTGAGGCTATGGCGAGAGGCAGAAGAGGAGGAAGGAAGCCAGATATGGCAGTCCCTCCCCCCAGCACCCACCACCCCCTCCCAGAGCCCACACCCCCTCTCCGGCCCCCAAACTCTGTTCCAGAGCCTGCACCCCAGACTCCATCCCAGAGCCCAACCTCTCAACCGTCCTACATCCCAATCCCCTGTCCCAACCCAGGGCCTGCACCCCAGACCTCTTCCCCACACCCAAACTCCCTCACAGAGCCTTAGGTAGGTGGGGGGCAGAGTTTTTGGGGGGGCGGTCTCTGAGTGTTCTGGGCACCACCAAAATTTCTACAAACCTACTGCCCCTGATACTTGGATGTGGGGTGAGGAGGTGAGTCAGTGGATGGAGGGGGGCATCCATTTTCAGTATTTTAATTTTTGGTACTGCATTGATTGACTGGTGTGTGCTTAATATAGTGACCCCCTGGGTCTTTGAATGAGGCTTTATACTTGGCGGGGGGGGCAAGCAGCGAGTTGGGGGTGAGCGGGTGGGCGAGCGGGTGGGCAAGCGGTGGGTGGGCAAAGTGGCGAGCAGTGAGCCAGCAGGGGTTCTAGGGGTGGGCATGGGGGTTTCTGGCAGGGGAGGGAGAACGTGAAAGGAGGCGAGTGGTGGGTGGGCGACTGACTTGGAGGGACGCTAGGGGGTGAAGAGGGTTGTGATGGTGGGGCCGAGCGGGGAGGGGGCGGGTCCTATTTTACTGCTGTGATTTGGTCACCCTATGCGTGCTGTTTCTTCCCTCCACCCCCCAAACCTTCCTTTTTGGCTGTGACGTTATTGACATAATCTGGGACTGTATAGAACATGGGTGTAACCAAAGTCCTGTAGTGGCACCAAATCTTGTATAAAGGGGGTCAAATTAGGTGTCTAAGACAAGGTTATGGTTTGCTGGTTATGATTATGCTCTGTTTATGTGTGTATCATTTTTGTAGTTGAAATTATGAAGGTTGGCTCTATACTGTCTGTATTTCAAACTTATGCTATGCTTCTGGGTGACATCCCAGACAAGTTGGTGTTAGCTCTGCCTAGCCTGCTCGATGGCCTATTAAGGACCATCAGCTATACAACTGACCCATGGAGAGAAGGCAAATATGCCTTGCAACTCAGCAAAGTATGCAGGGACTTGCCCATGTGACTCCAGACTCCATTTTGCTGTAATATTCCACAGTGAGAACAAAGAGGTGTTCTTACACCTGGAAAAGACTATAAAAGGCTGATGCCTCATTTCCATCTTGTCTTCAATCCTGCTTCTTACCTCTGGAGGGACTTTGCTACAAACTGAAGCTCTGAACAAAGGACTGAATGACCCATCCCAGCTGGGGATTTATTCCAGAGACTTAATTAAACCTGCAGTTTATTCTATCACTGCTACAAGCCTGAACCAAGAACTTTGCCATTACTGTATGTAATTGATTCCATTTAACCAATTCTAGCTCTCGTGTATATATATATATATATTTTCCTTTTATGAATAAACCTTTAGATTTTAGATTCTAAAGGATTGGCAATGGCGTGATTTGTGGGTAAGATCTGGTTTGTATATTGGCCTGGGTCGGGGGCTTGGTCCTTTGGGATTGGGAGAACCCTTTTTCTTTTACTGGGGTATTGGTTTTCATAACTATTTGTCCCCATAATGAGTGGCACTGGTGGTGATATTGGGAAACTGGAGTGTCTAAGGGAATTGCTTGTGTGACTTGTGGTTAGCCAGTGGGGTGAGACCAAAGTCCTCTTTGTCTGGCTGGTTCGGTTTGCCTTAGAGGTGGAAAACCCCCAGCCTTGGGCTGTAACTGCCCTGTTTTAAGCAATTTATCCTGAATTGATACTCTCATTTGGGTCGTCACAGTGGCATAGCCGTGCTAGGATCCACAGAACTGGGTCAATTAAGCTTTGGGTCAGAACCCCACGCTATCCAAATTTGAATTTTGGGATTGAGAGTTTGGTTGGTTAAAGAGCAGTTGCAATGGGTGAGCAAAGAGCATATGAGGGCTTTGACAAAAAAGCCCTGAAAGATTTGTGTTCAGAAAAGGGGATAAGGTTTAGAAAGAAAGCTACAAATCAAGAACTGAGAAATCTGTTAATGGCCAGTAATCAGAAGGCAGGAGCACAGCCCTTACCTGATGCTATAGAAGCTGCAGAAGCAATTGGAATGCAAAAGGCAGCAAGTAAACTGCAACTTGAGCATGAACAAAGACTGGCAGAAATTTGATTGCAGGAACTAGAAGCTAAGGCAAAAGTGGAAAGACTTCAGCTCCAAGTCAAAAACGCAAGGGAAGAACAGCAGAAACTGTATCCTCTTGAAAGTCCAGTTTCTAACAATGTTAGTATGTTGTTGTCTGGGTGTAACCAAATGTACCCCAACACTGCCAGCTTTTATGTAAATGCTGTTACTGTGTGTTCAGTAGAGGGTGCCAATGCTATGTATGGGAGTGGTAATGAAAAATTCATAGAGTGTGTAAAAGTCAATGGTAAAAGCTGTTTAGGGCAAATTATGGCTTCTAACATCACTCTTGTTAAAGCAGATCTTGTCAAAGAGGAAGATTACTTACCAAATCAGAGTGTGAATGTTGTAATCCTCTATGAGTTTACTGTAAGTGTGCCTTTAGCCAGAATCCACCTTGAATGGAATGGTACTCAGCATGAAGTTATAGCTGGTGTAAGGAAGTTATTGCCTAAGGATCTTTTGATTGGAGAAAATGTTAAAGCTTTGTTCAGTCCAGGTAGCCAGTCACAGGACAGGAATGATCTTAAACCTGTGTCTATTGTGGGCAATGATTTGCCTGGGGAGGGTTTCTCCAAAGGTTTGTCTGAGGAGAAGAGCTGTTTGTCTGTAAATGAAGTTTCTGAATGTCTGTCTAATGTCTCAGAAGTAAATCAGGAGTTAGATCAAGAGCAGAAAGATCTCATTGGTCAGAAAAATGTTTCTCGGGAGCAGATTAAAGTGAATGGTCAGGTGAAAGCCCTAACTGAGGAAGGAAAGGGTAGATTTTGGATGGGCGATGGATTGTTGGCTAGTGCAGCTTGTAAAAGTGGACCTGAAAAGGGTAACTGTGATTTGCTGGAAGTAGCTCTGGGCAGTGAGAAGAGCAGCCATTTATCTGTTGGGAGTGGCAATGTGCCTGGTAAGGAAAGTCTGGACGAGCCTAGGCAGCCTTGTGAGCTGATGGCTTTATCTAGTCTTTGGGAAGGCAAGGATAGTGGAAGATGGGTTTGTTTCCGCGGGGCGGGCGGCTCTGGGGGGGATTGTTTCCGCGGGGTGGGCGGCGCTGGGTGTGGGTGTGTGTTTCGGGGTGGGGGGGAGGCTGGGCAGCGCTGGGGGGGGGGGGCGCGCAATTTTATATTCTTGCCTTGGGCGCAAATATAGCTAATTACGGATCTGTGGCATTGGCTGAGGTGGGGTATTTGTCTCATGGGACAGTATGGTGGAGGTGTGAAGCTGCACTAATCACACAAGTGGTGATTACTCGAGGTATGGTAGAGTGGAAAGAAGCAGCGCTGCCGTTCGGGCTAATTTATGCTTTGCAGCTGCTACATTGTGTTTTTAAGTGTTTGTCAAGGGCTCTGAGAGCTTTGGACAGACTCCCTTTGGAATGGAATTTCCTTCCAACCAACAGCTAAATAAATCAATTAAGTTGTCCAGGTGTCCTTCTCTACTGAGGCAATCCAGGATGGTAGCTGGTCTCTGTGACTTCTGCACTCCTCCTCTGGCTTCAGACAGTTAGAAACATACTTGTTCATAAACGTACATGTTTGATACTTTTATGCAGTTAATTAGGCTTATTGGCTGAGAGGATAAGACTTTTTTTTTTTTTTTAAACCTCAACTTTTCTACTATGATATCAGAGGCAGAGCAACAAAGGTGTTTGGAAAAGTGAAGAAAAGTAAAAAATGAGAGCTAGTAAAAAATCTGAATTTGTGTACCATGTGCAATTATGATATTTCGAACAAATATTTCATTAAATATTGAAATATTGATTTTTTTTCATGGAAGTTCCAAAAAACTTTGTGGAAATATTGAAATGCAATGTTTTAACATTCCTGAATCAAAATGTTTCAGTTCATTTTAAGTAAATTTGACATTAATCTGTGTTTATCTGAGCTACTGCCGTGCCTTATGGGAGTTGTAGTTCAGGTGCCTCAAACATCCATTCTTTCTTATGGACAGCGTCTCCTCCTGGATTATATCTCCTGTGATCACGTGACTCCCGTGATGCACTGCATTGATTCAACCAGATAGGAGATCATGGTGAGCATAGGAAATGTAGGAAAAGCCAGGGAGCCCAGCCCATAGCAGAAAATGGGAGCATGATGCACCCAAACTACAACTCCCAGGAGGCACCATGATAGCTCAGAAAACAGATTAATGTCAAACTGACCAGAAAGGTTTTGATTTAACAAACTGAAAGGGGAGCAGTGGGGGTAAAAAACCTAACTGGCTTCAAGACTGAGCTCGATAAGTTTATGGAGGGGATGGTATGACAGGACTGCCTCCAATGGCATGTAGCTGATCTGCAACTACGAGCAGCAAATATCTCCAATGGCTGGTGATGGGACACTAGATGGGGAGGGCTCTGAGTTACTACAGAGAATTCTTTCCCAGATGTCTGGCAAGTGGGTCTTGCCCACATGCTCAGGGTCCAACTGATCCTCATATTAGTGGTCAGGAAGGAATTTTCCCTCAGGTCAGATTGGCAGAGACTCTAGGGTTTTTCACCTTCCTCTGCAGCATGGGGCACGAGTCACTTGCTGGTTTAAACTAGTGTAGATGATGGATTTTCTGTAACTGGAAGTCTTTAAACCATGATTTGAGGACTTCAGTAACTCAGCCAGAGGTTAGGGGTCTATTACAGGAGTGGGTGGGTGAGGTTCTGTGTCCTGCAATGTGCAGGAGGTCAGACTAGATGATCATGATGGTCCCTTCTGGCCTTAAAGTTTGTGAGAAATATTTTGATTTAGGTCACCCTGACCTACTATTTAGATTTTGTTTAGGTTTTCCCAATGTAAAATTTTTAAAAAATCAGGAAAATTGAAATTTTTCCCAGGGAAAATTTTGATTTTGCAGAAACTGTATTTTCTATCAGAAACATTTTAAAGGAGAAATTTTCTGACTATCTTTTTTGAAAAATATACTTCAAAGTAAAGGCTAATTTCTGCTCTACTTTACTCTGATGTAAATGCAATAAACCTCAACAAATCCCTGGGGGTAACTCTGGAGTTACTAATAATCACAAAAGTGCTAGTGCTCACACTGGAATGATCTGATAGTTCATCCTAGGCAATATCGCTGAGCAGGCCTTAGTAATGGCAGTCAGTATCATCACCCTCAGGTCAGATTTATGTGCAGTTTGTTCCTCGATCCACATCATAGGCGTTTACTTAATTCTCTTCGCAGTGCTTGTTAATGATTAATAAAGGAATATGCACATTGGTTTTGGAATCTAACCTTATCTTATCACAACTACATTGTCACTGCAAAGCACAGCCATGAAAAGCAGGGAACAGAAACTACACTGAAACAGTTTCTTTAAGATCGTCCAGCAGACTGGCAAAGAGAAATCAACACTTTTGAAGTCATTCAGTGTGTATGTGTGTATGAGGAGTTATGTGCATCCAGGTGCCACTGATAGTAGATTTTTGTTCATGTGAGACTATCTGAGAATTTATCCAAGACTTTTAAAAGACAATCTTCACTGCGAAGGTAAGAAAACATAATCTGTATGTATTAGTTTAAAATGGATTAATGATTTTATAATGTATTTTTATAAATAAATCAAATAATTTAATCAGAATCAATCTAAATTGGAGTTAGTTTTAAAAATATTTCCTGGGGTTAGAAATGGCATTTGAAAAAGGCTTTCGATTTTCCAACTGTGTTACCAGTTAACTGCTAAATATTCTGGCATAAGGAATTGGGTCTGAAATACAGCTTTAAAAAAACACTAACACTGGGAACAGTGAGTGTGGTAACATGTTGCTCTTGTATTCACTTTTCAGCTGTAACTTAGGCCCTGAGCCTGCAATGAGTGCTGCTTGGGTGTGTCGTCGTGTCCACAGAAGTTAGTAACGCCACTTAATGCACTACCGGAAGGCACTCAAATACTATGGTGATGAGTGTGGCACAACAACCTTTATAGAATAAAACAGAACAGAACACGCAGAGCCCCACTGACTTCAGTAAGGCTCTTGTGAGCACATGGGTCCTCCCATATAGGGCTCAGTGCAGGATCAGAGCCTTAGTGTTCATTGCGTAACCTCTCTTTATATGTCTTCAGTCTTTATTCATGGAGCAACTAAGAAGCTCCTAGAATACCAAAAGCTAACCTTATGTTACACTCAGTTGCTAGTATGGAGCTTGAGCTAAGCTTTAAACTCCATGTTTATTTTCAATTCATACTCATTTGTGTGTGTCAGCCTTGATTCTCCATTGTTCTGCACCACATGGGGTCATTTACCTCAGTACATGGTGGGTGCAAAGTGGGTGTAAAATGCTGCCAGAATGGAATAGGCACATTTTACACCCAGTCAGCACTGGTGTAAACACAAATTTCACAGCATTGGAGACTCAGGCCCCACATGAATGTAGGGGGCCAGATCCTGCTCCTATTTATTTAAAAGTCTTCATCTTTGACACTGAGTTTAATAGGTGCAGGAGCAGGCCCAGGATCTGCCAGAACAAGAGATTTAAAGCAAAATTTAGTCTTAACGACTATGCAATATTAAGGTTATACAAGTAGCTGGTTGATAGTTTTCCAGCTATTTGGTATGCTGGCTGAAAATGCTGTTTTATCAAAATTGAGACTTTCTGTGGGAATGTATTAATTTCATCGACATTTCATATAGAAAAAAAATGAAATGAAGCATTTGAATAATGGCAAAACATTTTGTTCACCCTTATCAGAACAGAACATCTTGATTTTCAATTTCAAAATGATTTTTCATTTCAATATTTTATATTTTATATTCTATTATAATTGGCAATAGAATAGAAAATTTTTAAAAAGTCAAAACTGTAATGAAACACTTTGATTTTATTGAAACAAAATAGTTTGATTGACCAGAAATGAATTTTCATTTTTGAAAATTTAATTAATCAGGAAATTATAATTTTGTTTCTATTCCAATTCAGAAGGAAAACAAAATCTGAAATCATGGAATTTTTTCTAGTTGCATGGGTACAACAGAAAGTGCAAGTTAATAACTTTGGATTTGCTTCCTGGCCTGGAGAGTTACCTCTATTATTTCTATTAATACTGGAGCTAATTACATGCAAACATTGCCAGATTTTGTGTGGTGAGACTAAATGCTGCAAAAGAAAGAGAAAAGTTCCATTTTATTAGGAATTGGATCCTGTCTTTTTCAGCTGCTTAATAACGGACTTTTCACCACACAAAATGTGAGAACGAGCTAGCCTTTAAATTACAATTAAATGAACTGAAAAGGCATTTTGTTTGTTTGTTTGTTTATTTCACCTGCCAGGACCTGATTTCAGGGTTCTAGCTATTTTGCAAGAGGTAATCACAGCACAAATAGTTCCAGTGGGGAATGGAGCCACATACATTCTGCACATTCCTTTAAGGGTCTTGATCCTAGGAAGTGCTACAAATTCAACTGAGGCAGAAATTTGCCTTTTCCACACAGCTATAATCACTAAATCCCTATTGGTTATTAATACAGTCCCTTAAATACAGGCTCTTACTGTAACATAGCAAGGTACTGGATTTGTTCAAGAGAAATAAAATGGTCATGCCAGCTTTTTTCCCCATTTAGTATTGCTTTTAAAAGCAAGGAGAAATAAACCATTTTTATAGGGAACCCACAATGTCACTGCTGTGCTATTAATTTGTACAGGTTCCAGAGTAAGGATCTGAAAAAAGTGTCACAAAGCAAGGTCTATTTAAAGGCAACAGAAGTTTGTTCCAGGGAGTAAAGGTTGTGGCCACAAAATAGTGTCCTTTCATTCTCATCCTCTTCCTGAATGCATGAGTTTAATTCCCTAAAGTGAAAAGTGTGCAAGCCACGACATACAGTAACTCCTCGCTTAACGTTGTAGTTATGTTCCTGAAAAATGTGACTTTAAGTGAAACGATGTTAAGCGAATCCAATTTCCCCATAAGAATTAATGTAAATAGGGGAGATTAGGTTCCAGGGAAAATTTTTTTTGCCAGACAAAAAGCATTATATACATTTTAAACAAGTAATTTAATACAGGTATAAGTTTTAAACAATTTTAAACAAGCAATTTAATACAGGTACTGTACTATAGTTAGGAGGTGCCCCTGCCTTACCCCACACAGGCACAGCCCACTGGCACTGGAGACAATGAGGCAGGCAAGGAGGCTGAAGGTGCTGTAGGCTAGGAGAAGCACGTTGCACAGCAGCTGCAGCTTCCCCTACTCTGCAAGCACCTGGGCCGGGGGCTCAACCCTCAGCCCACCCACTCCTCCTCTTCCCCCAAGCCCCCATCCTTAACCCGCCCCTTCTTCCCCCCCACCTCCTCCCCCTTTACTTCCCACACTGCATCCTCCCTCCCTTCTAAATGCCGCAAGCCAGCTGATTGCCTGGGGCTGGCTCTAGGTTTTTTGCCGCCCCAAGCAAAAAATTTTTTGGCTGCCCCCCCACCCCAGCCCTGGGCTCTCCCCGCATCCCCCTGCTGCCCCAGCACTGGGATCCTCCCCCATCTGCACCCCCTCTAGCCCCAGAGCTGGGCTCTCCCCCCCACCCACACTCCCTGCTGCCCCAGCCCTGGGCTCCCCCCCTCCCAGTGCTGACTCTGCCCACTCCCCAGTGCTGACTCTGCCCACTCCCCCCTCACCTCCAGCTGGTCCGGCGCTGGCAGGGTGAGGGTAAGCAGCGAGGCTCCAGGGCCGCGCCTCAGCTCAGGGTCCCTCCAGCCAGGGCTCCCACCTCCAGGACCGGCCGGGACCCGGAAGGGGGCTGAGGAGCCAGGGCAGGGCAGCCCCAGAGGGAGCGGAGCCCTGGAGAGCCGGATGCGGGTCCTGCACGGCAGCGCCCCGGGCACCGGTCCCCACTATGGCCCTGCTGTTGCTGCTGGCCGCCCTGCCGCAGTCCTTGGGTGGCTCAGCCCACTTCGCCCAGCCCCAGCTGCAGTGCTGGGGGGCGGCCGCCCTGTGGCACCCGCAGGCGGCTCCGTGCGCCCGAGTGTCCCGCGCTTGGAGCCTGCCCGGCCATAAGGTGTGGGCGCTGCTCCCCGATGTGAACCGCAGCGGCTCCACAGCGCCCCCCATGCAGGATGCGCTGCTGCTGCCAGGGCCGGCTCTAGGCTTTTGCGGCCCCAAGTGCAAAAAGAAAGAAAGGAGAAAAAAAAAGAAAAAAAAAAAAAGGCTGTCTGGAATGCCGCCCCTGAAAATGTACCGCCCCAAGCAGGTGCTTGGTTTGCTGGTGCCTGGAGCTGGCCCTGGGCAGGAGGCAGGGGAGGGAGGGGGAAACCTGCACGCCAAGTCCTCGCTCCTTCCCCCTCCCTCCTGCCGGGGAAATCAGCTGCGTTTAGGGGGGCAGGAGGGAGGGGAGAGGAGCGAGGATTCGGCACGCAGGCTTCCTCTCCCTCCCCCCACCTCCTGCCTGGGGCAATCAGCTGGCTTGCGGCGTTTGGGAGACAGGGGAGGGAGGGGGAGCCTGCGTGCCGAGTCCTTGCTCCTCTCCCCTCCCTCCTGCCTCCAAAACGCCGCAAGCCTGCTGATTGCCGCGGGCAGGAGGTGGGGGAGGAGAGGGAAGGCGCTGATCCATGGGGTCTGCTGGTGGGCCGGAGGCGTTGTGGGGCGGGGGGTGGGGGGGGCGTAGGGAGGCTGCCAGCTGTGGAGAAAGCTGGCAGCCAAACAACAAAAGAGTGGAGCATTGCACAACTTTAAATGAGCATATTCCCTAATTGATCAGCAACGTAACAATGAAATAACATTAACCAGGACGACTTAAAGTGAGGAGTTACTGTACACCTTATAAATATTAGGGTTACAATAAAACAAACTACAACTATTAGGAAACTGGGATTGCGCAGCATCTCTACTTGGAGCTGGGGTGTGATTCCCAGTTAAGTAGATATACTTGCACTAGCTCTCATTGAACTAGTGCACTAAAAATAGTAGTGTAGCCGTGGTAACATGGGCAACAGCAAGTAGTGGCATGGGCTAGCTGCCCTGAGTACATACTCACGGGGTCTGGACAGGTTTATGCTCAGGTGGATAGCCTGTGCCACTGCACCTACGCTACTATTTTCGTAGGTTAGCTTGAGGAGAGCTAGCATAAGTATGTCTCTGTGAGTTGAGCCTCGCAGACTCACATGGAGATGTGACCCAGGAAATGCAGTGCTAAGGTTATACTCTCACACAGGACAATCCATACAACCTTAACTCTGCCCTCTTTGGGATGCCAGCAGAAGTTTGCTTTTGGGAGTGGGGCTATTTGTCTTTTCTGACCAGAGTAAAGTGCAGAAAAATTAAATTAGGACATACCCTAATGTACGGATAGCCTCTTTTATTGTGACTGCACAAATGGAAACCAGGAAACGCAGCTCAATGTGTCCTGTTGTCTCTGTCAGTCAGCAGCTAGTAGTCTCAGGATCAATGGCACCACACAGAACACACTGAGAGTCTTGTTGAACTGTGTGAATAAAAGTTATGAGTAGGAACTGTATTGGGCACAGAGAAAATAGCAATTTTTTGTAGGGGGAAGTAAAGTACCGTGATGTATTCCCAGTTCCTCTTGGTTCTCTGCAGGGATAGAGATAGGGTTGTGTAGCTGCCTTGTGTGCCAAGTGTCACCTTATCTGCACAGATGCAAATATCAGCTATATTGTAGCCCTGTCACAGCTGGGAATATAAGAAATGTAGATGATATTGTAACTGCAGGGAAACAAAACTATTAATATATAACTGACAGGTGAATGGGATTTGTGTGCAGCTGTATTGGGCAGTAATAAGACTAATATCAGTGCTTTCGAAAATCATGTTTTAACCAATATTCATTGTATTTTGCATGGTCAGTAATTCTCTGGAAACAGAACCAATATGCATAGGTTAGAAAGCTGCAGATTTTTATTTGGTAAATGTCAATAAATGTTGATTACACACAAACCAAAGAAAAACAATATTTCCATTGGTAATAAGCAAAATTTACCAATAGGCAAGTAAGAAAAATGCTGCTTGAGAACTTATTAGAGTTTGGTTTCAGGATCTTTACTTTGTATATTTTGACAGCTGATACTGACAATCTGTGTAGTAACGGTTATAAAGCTTTAACTTTTTGAATCTCAATGTCTACTGTCATTAAATAGTTATTGTCTGCCCCTCCCTGTTGTTACCCCCCCCATAATTTCCCAGAACTCTGAAAATTTACATTTAAATTTGTGCAACTGTGAAAATTTAAATTGATACAAATAAAAATGCTTAAAAATAAACATTGATATTAGCCATGAAAATTACAAAACCAAACCCCAAACTCAAATTCTGCCAAGCCTTGTTGTGAGGAAATAAAATGGGCTTGAAACCAGTGTGGATTCTAGCAGAGGACACGCAGGGGCACAAAGCCCACACAGAAGGGGTTTCAGAGGAGCACTATTCCCACAAAACCCACTATGCTGGGGGTCCCAGAGCCAGCCAGAATAGCTTTAAAAGTGTGTGGTGCTGGCCAGAGCGGAAATGTACTGAGGGAGCCTGGAGCTGTACTGATTAAACACATCCCATGGGTAGCCTCAGGCATGAATCAAACCCCGTCCAATTACTTTAGAGAGGACAGTTACATGAGTGACCATAGAGTTCTTTAGTCTGCCAGAACACTAGCAGCAGCAAGGACGATGTACTCCGAGTACACATTTGATTGCAGACAACTCAGAATTATTTCTCCCAGCTGCCCATGATCCATTTTCATTATATTAAAGGGTCTCCCTGACACCTTTAATCTTCTCAACATGTGTGTGGTACAGGACACACAGGGACAAATGTTTAAATGCTAGAGCGTTATAAAAACCAGCAGCAATACATTACTGATTTCCTCAACAATTCTATGTTGTGTAGCTTCCTTATAACTATCCAATGATAATTGCATGCCCTTTTGTCCTAGGTTTCAGGAGAAAATGCTCCAATGGATAACCTCCAGAAATTTATCCCAGTCACTTTTATCCTATTTGCCTCACTAACAGGTAGGACACTTCTAATTCATGAAATAACTCATAATGGACACCATTTATAAACTAATTTCAAAGCACTGTAAATATCTATTACAGGCAGCATCAAATGTATGTTTCAAATAGTGAATGAATTTATTAAATCTTCTTAGAAGGGATTGCTTTACATTTCAAGCTCGAAAATGCATCATGAATTTGGCTGGACCACAGTATGAAGGTGTTAGAAAGGGATACAGTGGGGTGAGGGAAGAGGGAGAAGGTGTAGAGGAGTCAGGGAAGCAGATGCAAGGAAGATCGTGGCAGAGGGAAGGCATTAGTTCCTCAGAAAGCAGAATGTTCCCCCTCCATGCCCTCTCCAGAGGTTGAGGATGCTCAGCTCCTCAGAGACTTCCCCCTCCTCCTGTGTCTGCACTGCCTGGGGAAATCCAGGGCTGGCCTTACCATGAGGTGAACTGAGTCGGCCGTCTCAGGTGCCAGACTGGGGGAAAACGCCCCTCTGGGGCAGCATTCAGAAAAAGAAAGAAGGCAAAGGAAGCTTTTCCATTTAAGCAGGAAGGCGCTCTCCTGAGATACATACACACAAATGTTCACAGTGATCCTTCCGGCCCCAGTGAAGATGTGAGTGGTGAGGAGATGCCTGATTTTCCAGTTAGTCAGAGTGCAAGTGACCTGGCAGCTACTGCAGCATCCATATCTCCATCTCAAATGGATGTAACCATGCACATTCCTGAAGAAAAGTGTAAATCAGAGAGGGGCGTGGTAGAGGCGCAAGAAACAGCTGCTGCTGAGTTTAGTTCCTTAAGTCTAGATGATCCAGGACTGTGGACCCACTTGAGCAGTAGCCTGAGGGACTTCCTTGTACTGCATGGGCCACAGCAAGTGGAAAAACTTCATGTTCCCCAAAGACCCCAAACAACAATTCAAAGTTGAATTCTTTAACCAGGTGCTAGATTGTGCAGTACAGTCAGTTGAAGAACATTTCATGCAGCTCAAGGAACACAGCAGTATATTTGGGATGTTGGATATTCCAAAATTCCTCACTATACCTGAAGAAGACCTATGCCAGCAATGCAGGGCACTAGAGACAGTGTTGACACATGATAACATGTGCGATATTGATGCAAGTGATTTAGGTGATGAACTGAAAGTCCTTTCAAGATATATTTCAGCAGGATCAACTCCAAAGGCTGTTCTGGAATATATGTGCACAAATAAGTTGACCACCCTCTTTCAAAATGCTTTTGTTGCTCAGTGCATACTTCTAACACTTCCTGTAACAGTTACCAGTGGAGAACGCAGCTTCTCTAAGCTGAAGTTAATAAAAACACATCTATGCTCCTCAATGACACAGGAGAGGCTGGTCGGCCTTGCAACCATCTCAATAGAGCATGAGCTGGCCCAGACTGTGGACCTTCAGCAGGAAGCAGTTCAAATCTTTGCAACCAAGAAGGCACGGAAAGCACCACTTTGATTATTGAAACAGATAAAAATGCCAGTGTTTACTCTGCAGACAAGAAAAGTTACATTTGCTATTCAGGCGTTTGAAAGTTAAGTGTTACTTAACATTTTTGAACAAGGCATTTTAAGTTGTTAGTTCTCCTTTATTGGGGTAGGTAGCAGAGCAGTACCATGAGAGGAATAGAACAGGAAGAAGGCAGAATTGAGACCTTTGAAAGTTTTGGCTCAAGCGAAGGGGCATGTGGGCGTCATTTGAGCTCCCTGCCTCAGGTGCCAAAATGTTGTGGGCTGGCCCTGGAAACGACATATCGGGGAGCAGAATTTCAGTTGGGAGCAACAGGGGGAGCTGTATCTGTCTGGGGAATTTATGAGGCTCCAGGCCTTTCCACCAGCAGGTGAAGCAGCACCAATACCTGAGGGGAGAAGAAGAATTGTCCAAGCTGGGAATCTCCTAGCTACCTCTACTGGATTATTTTCTACAGGACGATATGTCTCCCTGCTGGTTCTCCCTAGGGGACTGAGAGGGAAAGAGGCAGACCTTGCTACTTTAAACTCTCCCTCCCCTCCAGGGGAAATGGGAAACGCTTCCCCGCTCCTTGATTGAATCTAGGAGAAAGAGAATGGCCCTGTCCGGTTCCTCTGCCCTCTGAGCTTTCCATAGTGGGTTGTGTGTCGGTGGGGAGAAGATAAGGCGCCCACGGGTTTCACCCACAGCACCACATTTACATGCTCACACTCATTTTGTTTGACAGCTGCTTGGGGACATAGACACCTTTCACACCCATTTATTCCCATATCATCTCTATGTCCTGTCTCTCACACAAGACACTATGGTGTCATTTCACCACATGTCACTCTCTGTGATGACATAAAGCCACCAGAATTGTGGAGCATCTCCCTTCCACTTTGATCTGCTTTAACCTCTGGTTACCTCACTCAGTTATCTCATAGAGACTTGCGCTTCCCCAGCAGCCCAGCCAGCTAGGAGTGCTGGGCTAGCATGACCAGGCTTACAAAGTGAAAACCAAGAACAGTTACACAGCAGCAGGAAGGAGGTAGGGGAGAAAATAAGGCACTTTCCCCTGCTAAGTGACCAGTTGATAAAATACAAAAACCATCCTCACCTCACTAAAACTGATGCCTTCCTTCTGCCAGGATCTTCCTCCCATCTTCTGCTTTGATTCCTCTACTTTTACCCCCACATCCTCAGTCCTCCCAACTCCTGGGCCTGGACATTCCCACTCCCTCCTACTGCCCCTGCTCACTCACTCACCGTGACAGGTCCAGGTCCAGAACAGGTGAGTCTGGCTCCTCCTCACTTGTCATCATCAGCTTCCAGCCTGGGCCAGCAGAGCAACATGCTCCTTTTCCTCTCTCAGCGTACTCCCTCCCTCTCTCTTCTTTCAACCCCACCTCAAGCAGCCACATTCAATCAGCTGACTCTAGCGCTCATTCCCCTCTCCTTTCCTCCCCATCCAATAAATAAGCTCTGCCCCAATAAAGCAATGAATCCCCACACATCAATTATTCTGGAAAGCAACTAATGCTGCCCTCCTTCCCCAAATCTATGCCTGCTGCCCCACTACCTGTCTGCAGGCCCCTATGCTATGGGTGGCCCATCTCTGCTCCTCTCCTGGGTTTGTAGAAACCCTCAGCCCCCAGCCAATCCTCCTTCTGCATCTGGTGCTTTTACTTCTGTTTCTCCCTCTATTCTTAAAGAAGCAGTGGCTCAGAGCCTGCTCTTCTCCCTCTCCTCTGAAAAAAGCCACGTCTCCATCTACTCAGTTTCTCATTTTGCTTCCTATCCTGAAAAAGCACTAGCAGTGCCTGAGCCACCCCTCTCAGATCCCTTCTTCCCCTCTCTCACCTTTACACAAGACACAGCACTAGGGATGCTCCCTGTGTCCACCTCCTGTTCTCATTGGGGTGGAGGAGGTGACCTGATGTCTCGGCGTTCTAGTGAAGGTGGAACAAATCCGCGGTGCTAACAGAATGATGGGACTATCCCTTCAAACTGGGACAATCTTAGTAAAGCAGGACATCTGGTGACCCTAGCTGAGTCAGTAATTCACAAAGGCCAGTAACTGGGCATCATCCCACTAAACTAGTGATGCTGACCCACTGACCTCAGAAAAATATGTTCCTTCACATCAGCCCAGCAGATAAGAGATGCTTAATCAACATCTGCCTTGAAATCATTCCAGAAAGCTAGAGATGAGTCAGTAATGTCAAAGTGGCATAGCCCTTGACACCAGCATAGCAAGCTAGAGATGTTGAGCTAGAGGCCTCTAGCCAGTCACAAGGGATGAATTAGTGAGCTCACAAAGGTCTGTATCCTGGCATCCACCCAGCAAGCTGTAAGCACTGAGCCAGTGACATTACAGAGACCTGTCTCTTACCAGCCAACCAGCAACTAGCGGGGTCGCACCAGTGAGGCCACCAATGCTTTGACATCAGTCCAGAAAGCAAGAGTTGCTGAGCAGGAGATAAATTAAGGAGTGTGTGTGTGTGTGTGTGTGTGTGTGTGTGTGTGTGAGAGAGAGAGAGAGAGAATGTGTGTACAGGGGGCGGTGGAGAGAGAGTATAGCTCCCCCTCCTCTGCTAAAAACAGGGAGTATTCCCCTTCCTTTCCATCTCTTACCTCTTATATGACAGATGAAAGGAAGACTCAGCATGTGGGAGAATCTGCAGTGGGAGATAAAAAGAAAAAAGATGTGGCTCTGTGGGAATGCTTTAAAAATACCATAACAGAGATAGAAAAAATGATTAATGAGGAGGACTTGAGAATAAAGACATTTTTCCCACCCCATCCCTTGCTGTAATGTGTTCTGATGTGTTATTTATCAAGGACAAGGAGTGTAGTCGGTGGTGGAGGGAGCAGAAGGAGAAATGGGCACTTTCTTCTCAATCCTTTCCAGATGCCAAAGCACCCATTTGAAAATCTGATCCCCTTCTATGAGAGGAAGAGCAGGTGAGGACAGGAAAATGATAGTAGGAAGGGATGGGTTTCAGACAAATGTCTCATTAACTTGTGCACCATTTGCCACTGGCACTGAGTAACTGCAAACAAGAAAAGCATTTATTTCTGAAGGAACCATAATACCTGTTCCAGTAAGTTAGTGCGACAGAGTGGGGAATAACCATTCATAGAACAATTGATGCGCACTATGAACAAATTTGGATAAGGTTGGATGGCTGAAACACCAGGTACAGAACTGCACCCTTAGGCTTAAGTGAAATAGTCTTGTTATGAACTTTCATCAGGATTGATCCTTTAACAAACATCTACTGATATGCCCAAGGCAATGTAAAGCTTTACTAACCCACACCTTATCACGCAAAAGCAAATAAACAATATGATTTCATGGAGCATTGTGCATGGTTTAGAGTTTTCTCCAGTGGAGTGTAATAAAGTGGGGCTAGTTGTCAGGGCAAGAATTTTCATCAGGTGTATGGGAGAAGCTAGGTGCTGAACTTGTGTTAATAAGAATTGAACATATAACTCCCTGAAAAAAGCAACGAGAATTTAGTTTGAGGTCTCAGTTTTTCTCAGTGAACATGTAAGATATTTTTCAGACAGTAAGGTGATGAAATTGATATTGAAGTGTATTTGCTGAATTAGGGAACACTGTACCTTAGAGAGGAATACTAATCCTGTGGTTAAAGCATTAGTCTTAAACTCAGAAGAGCTGGGCTTAGTTCCTGGTTCTTCCACAGACATCCTTTGTTCCCAATCGGAAAAATAGGGGTAAGAATACCTCCTTTTCTATTTAGGTTCAGAGTTCATGGCAGGGCTGTTTCTTATGATGTTTCTACATTGCCTGGCACAATGGGAGCTCATATTGATTTAGGCCTATGTCCTCCTGTAAAATAAATAATAAAAATTAAAAAAACAAAGAGATGAAGTTTCTCTTTGAAACAACAGGTAAATGACTGAAAAATGTTTTGGCAGAAGATACAGGAGAAGGCATTTTACTGTCTAACCAGTCCCTAGATTCAGGAGCCCAGGGGTAGGGAAATGATTCCCCTAAGCAATACAATGTGGGTGGGCAGGCAGTGGTACCATCTACACCAGGGACCGAGGGCCACATCTGAGTATGGAAATTGTATGATGGGCCATGAATGCTCATGAAATTGGGTGTTGGGGTGTTGGAAGGAGTGAGGGCTTTGGCTAGGGGTGCAGGTTCTGGGGAGGGGCTGGGGATGAGGGGTTCAGAGGGCAGGAGGGGAATCAGGGCTGGGGAAGGGGGTTGGGGCACCGGAGGGTAAGGGGTGCAAGCTCTGGGTGGAAGCAGCGGCATGTCCTCCCTCTGGCCAGGGCTGGCTCCAGGCACCAGCCCACCAACCTTGTGCTTGGGGCGGCACCTGGAGGGGGGCGGCCGGGCTCGCCCGCCCTCCCCCCGGCGCTCTGGCCGCCGGGGAGAGCGGAGCCCCGGCCCGGGCTTGCCACCCTCCCCCCGGCGCTTTGGCCGCTGGGGAGAGCGGAGCCCCAACTGGGGCTTGCCGCCCTCCCCCCAGTGCTCTGGCCGCTGGGGAGAGCAGAGCCCCGACCGGGGCTCACTGCCCTCCTCTCAGGGCTCCGGCCACCCTCCCCCCGGCGCCCTCCCCCCGGCCGCCGGGGAGAGCGGAGCCTCAGCTGGGGCTCACCGCCCTTCCCCCGGGGCTCCGGCCGCCCTCCCCTGCCGCGCTGGGGGGAGAGGGGGGGCGGCCGGTGGCTTTTTTGCCTGCGGCGGCAAAAAAGCCAGAGCCGGCCCTGCCTCCGGCTCCTATGTGGAGACGCGGCCAGGTGACTCTGTGCACTGCCCCGCAGGCGCTGCCCCTGCAGCTCCCATTGGCTGCGGTTACTGGCCAATGGGAGCTGCAGGGGCAATGTGCAGAGCCCCCTGGCTGCCCCTAGGTGTAGGAGGGAAACGGGGGACATGCTGCTGCTTCCGGGAGCTGCACAGAGCCCTGGCATGTGTGGAGTGGGGCAAGGCGCCGACCCCGCCCCCTGTCTGAAGCTTGAGGGCCGGATTAAAATGTCTGAAGGGCTGGATGCTGCCCCCGGGCCGTAGTTTGCTCACCCTGATCTACACTCTGTTTTGGGATTTTCTGTCAAGGAAGGGCAGCTTTAAGTTACTGTGGGGATAGGTTAAATCAACACTTCCTCCAGTGGATGTGACCACATCTCCACTCTGAGTAGCACTGGACACTTTCTGAGCTGTGTTGGTGTCTTATGGGCTCCCAGTGGAGGGGCAGTTGTGACCACTTCCCACTTTCACTTTTGTGGCATCCTCCCTCCTTAGTGGACTTTCCACCTGAAGCAGGTTCTCTGGGTTAGAACAGGAAGCATTCTATTGACTTCAATAGGCACTGGATCAGGCCTTGTGTGCATAAGGCAGCGTAGATCCTGGGCTTTGTCTGGCTCATGGACTGTTAAAATGTAATTGTGTTAGTTAAAGGGATGCATACTTCCTCTTACTGCCCTGCTCGGCTGAGTAAGACAAGGGCACAATCTTGCCATAGACCAGAGAATCAAGGGATGAATTTTTAGTCTATGATTCAGTGGCACTTATAAACATGATCTCGTAACCATAGATGAGATACAGAAACCCAGGTGATTTATTCACAGGGATGGTAAACCATTAACTTCTTTAATAACACAAAATATTTACTGAATTAAGACTGATTTTATGAATCTTCCTAGACAGCAAAAAGACAGTGTCTATAAATGTCAAAGCTGAAGCATTGAGGAGAAAGTAGAGAAAACATAGGCTGTGCATGCTGAAGTTAAGTGACTAATGTGGAATCTAATAGGTGTGATGGCATGAATGCATTTATTTCCATTTTATTTTTTAAATTTAAAACATAATACATTTGTAAGTGATACACAAAATACTGTACAAGAAGATTACAAAATCACACATAAAAACCATAGTTTCCTCCAGTTTTTTAATGGCATGGCTCTGTATTTGCTGGTTTAACTGGGGGAAGGAGTCAGGTGGGGGCTGGGCCTGGGGTGGAGCGGGGGGTTGAGCACCACCCCCGGGTCCAGAGGAAGCCGCTGCCTATGATTGATTGCCTTAGGTGGCTCCCTGTTCAGCTTTCTGGCTTTTGTGGATTCCATTCTTAGGGTACATCTATACTTACCTCCGGGTCCGGCAGTAAACAATCGATCTTCTGGGATCGATCCCGGAAGTGCTTGCCGTCGATGCTGGTACTCCTGCTCCGCAAGAGGAGTACACGGAGTCGACAGGGGAGCCTGCCTGCCGCGTGTGGACCCGCGGTAAGTTCGAACTAAGATACTTCGACTTCAGCTACGTTATTCACGTAGCTGAAGTTGCGTATCTTAGTTCAAAGTGGGGGGGTTAGTGTGGACCAGCCCTTAGGCACCTAACTGTTGCCATACATTGAATAGGGAATCTACATGCCTATTCAGGCAGATAAGACTACAAAACAAAAATACTTCCCAGTGTGAGGTAAATTAGGATTGGAGGGAATACTGATTATTTTAGGATCCAAAACAATAGAAAGTCCTATCAGTTCTGTGAAATGTTTCATGCCCAAATATGTGCACAATGGACATTCAAAAATCAGATACATTAGATTAGTATTCAACACTCCATTGCTCCAGCACATATAATTGACTTGGATCTCTACTTTTGTCATTCTGAATGGAGTCCAGTGAGTTCTAAAATGTACTTTTTGTTGTATAAGCTCCAGCTGTAGGTGAGGGTTGAAGAGCTGAAGTTTCTGTTAAATCTGAATGAACCTGTAATTGTACAGGACTTAAGCCAGAGGCACTGTAACCTAGGAATGTGCTAAATAAAGCTGTGCTAAGTTTTGATCCATGGGGTATTATTCTATTATTTCTCCAGTTTATCCAACAAGCCGATTTTCCAGGTACCCTTTCCAAATTTTAATGCACCCTTCCCCCCCTGCTACTGCTGCTATAACAAGGGACTAGGATCACTGGCTAAGAAATAAAGTATGGGTGTACAGGGATCTATTTGCATTAATGGGAATTGTGTTGCTAAGTTCCTGCGCACTGTGTTGAAAACCCATTAGGTTTTTTTGGACTGTTATATAACTCAGGGTTTGGGAAAAATCACATTTCTGTAGTGAATTCTAAAAATGGTTGTGTACAGTTTGAACCTCATGATAGCTATTAAAGTCAGTTGCAATCAATCATCTAAAGTTCACACAAAGCCTTGAAAATTTAACGCTCAGAATTCAATATATCGAAATTGTATAGCCCCACGGGACAGAGAGAAAAAAAAAGGGTAAAGATTTTTCATATTTCAAAGGCTAACTAATAAGCAGACTAGTTCTGTCACGTATGTTTGTGAGGTCGCAATCCACAAGAAAAACCCTGGGTCAGAATGTTTGGTGGCTCAGAGAATTGTTAAGGATACAGAGTCTTTTTCACTTAAGTTAGTGATTCACAACTGGCAATAGTCAGTAATGACCAGAAATCATGATAATCTGATGACGGTTGCTGTAAATGGAGCATGTAAAACTGGTTAGTGGTTTCAGCCTGATTTCTAGCTATTGTACCGACATCACAAAAGCCACTGCTGTTTTAGTGATGTCATCAGAGGTTGTAGGCTAGGATGCCCTCAGTTTAGGAATTGGCAGGTAGAAAGAGGAAGAACTGTCTTTCACATATTTTGTTTTAACAACTGTTAATAAAACATGTTAAGTGTTTACATATAATTGTGTTTCAGGACTTGAAGCAACTGTAAGTTTTAAAGCACTCCAGTTCACCTTTAAGATAATGATGCATGCTAAGGATAGCTGCAACTATACAAGGAAAAATGGGCTATTTCTGTTGAAAGGAGAGTGCTTTACAATGTATTTTATGATTTTGATAACTAACAGTAGAAGTGAAGTTTGCATTTGATTGGCTATTCTGTCGCTCATATACAGAGATATTTAGGAGACTGCAATGCAGTGGAAAGGCACAATGTTTTTAATGGAAACCTGTGAAGGCAGCAAATCTCTATAACAGTCTTCCATGAACATAAAAGCAAATCTGTCTGTACTGAATCTTTTATTCCCATGACTATTTCTACTGTCCTCCTCCTGGAGGGTTGAAAGTAAAGTGTATTTCCCCCCCTAAGGAAATAACAGTTTAAGAATTTGAGGTATAATGTAACTTTTCAAATGATAAATAAGTTAAAATTAACTGAAATCTTGTGCATAGGCACATTTGAACATATATTTAATTCCCCACCCATTAGTCTTCATAACTGAAAGTTCTCCTCCAACAAAAGCCTTAACTCTGCTCCGTAGTGACACTATGAAAGGAAAAAAAATCTAATGTGTCTTTAAAAATCAGTTTAATCTTATCTGGGATCACAAACACTTAAAATGACTCAGTCATAATCACATTGTTTTTGCACGTTGTCACTACAGAGCAGGGTTCAGGTTGTTGAGTGCCCTAACTATGCATTTCCATATGGTAAATTGTTTAGGTTTCTTTTAAGTTTAACTCTAATTGTGTATTTCCTGGGTTTATAACACTTGGTTTGGGGATAATACAATATCCTTGCAATGTATTCGACCTTAAAACTACTGATATAAAGTCAACCTTCCTTATCCTTAACTCCATTTTAACATCAATTTTTTTACTGGGAATTATTAAATGATAATGGGGATTTTAAGCTTTCTCCGAAAGCATCTGCTATCATTCATTGTTAGAGATATGTTGCCAGATTAGAGGACTCAGTGGTTTTTTCTGATATGTTCTTCAGATGTCAAATACGCAAAATATTCATGTGAAAAAGTGCTGTCACTCAGAGCCAAGTATTTTTGTTTTGTAGTCTTATCTTGCTGAATATTCAAGGTAAGCCAAAGGCACCTCATTGACATTGGTGCTGGTATATTTACAATTCTTGTTTTTTTCTTTCCAGGTTTTGGCTTTGGTTATTCTATTATAAAGGGCCCAGTTAATGCAACAGTCCTAGCTGGTTCAGAGGCCCGGTTTAACTGTACTGTGTCACAAGGATGGCAAATTATCATTTGGCTTTTAAACGGGAATGCTGTTCTCACAACAACTCACGCTGGAGGAGCTGTTGTAACAATGGTTCGCTTCACTCAGCAAAATTATACCAGTGGTGAGAATTTTACCTCAGAGCTGATCATCCACAACGTCCAACAGAACGATTCTGGTAAAATAGAATGCAGCATCCAAACTGGTGTCTCCAACAGCTATGCCTTTCTTTCTGTGCAAGGTGTGTATGCCTTTTCATTTTTGTCACAGAATTTTTATTAAATTATACTTAACAGAAATCCTGTGGCACAATGCCAAAATTACCAGTCTGTATGTGTATCGACTTTCAATGAATGCCCTACGCCTGCTATATTTCTCATCTTGAAAGATGGATCAGTAATTTCATGTACAGATTGGCATTCCAGAGGCTGCCACTGCAAAAGACTTCAGTTGTGCTCACTTTTTCCTGTAGCAGCTCTTACTCTGTTTTGGGTTGTGTGAAAGTGCCAGAAGCCTGTATCAGTGCTGCCAGCCATCAGTCAAAAACAATCTCTTTTGGCCAAAGTCTTATGGATTTTTTTCTCATTTTTGTACATAAAACTTCTTTTGCATTTAAAGTAGAGCTTCTTCCTACTGTCTGACCTAGGAATAGTCAGTCTCCACCCAGTTTCTATTGGGGTTTAGCCTCTGAGTCACGAGGTGATATCCTTCATGTGACTGCTGCTGTACACTACAGCTTCCAGGATACAGTAAACCTTTCATGTATATCAGACATCCTCTCTGTAGGTTTCCTCAAGCATCATTATTAAGAAAGTGCATCCAATAAAATGGAATCTTCCCTCCATCTACTACTCATTTGTCCAAAAAAGAAGAAGCCTGATGCCCAGAGCATTACCTTTCTATAAACTTTCCGTGATAAACCTGAAGAACATCTCTAAGAGGTAACAGAGAAATAAAATCCTGATGACACATGGTCCTTTAGTTGGTGCAGGAGATATTTCAGTATGGCCAAAGAGTGACACTTCCAAAGCTTTCATTGAACAGATGGTGGAAAACTAAGTCTAGTTGTAAAGCCAAAATGGACTATAACATGGCCAAGAAGCTGCAATGGCTCCACATTTATCTCATGTAAACAACATCCCTATGTTTTAGGTCTTCTATTTTATTTTAATTATTTTTTTTAACTTGCAAATTTCAAAATATGATTGATTTTTGGTAGCAAAAGATTATTTAAAACTGGCAATAAGACACCATTGCAGTTAAATATTCTGAAGGAACAAATCATCTTTTCCCCCACAGTTAATGGATCTTTGTTCATCAAAGATCACAACTCGGCAGTAAGAAAGAACGAAACAATTGAAATTGTTTGTGAAGCCTTAGGATGGGCTCCAGCTCCAGACATGACCTGGATGATAAACAACTCTTTTGTAGATAAGTCCAGGTATGTCACTAACCACAGTCAAGGCTCTAATGATCTTCACAATGAAGTGAGCACCTTAACTTTGACTCCGATGGCCAATGAGACGCTGACTTGTTTAGCTTATATAGAGGCACTCCCTAAGCCCCAGAATGCAACTGTAACCCTTATTGTGCAGGATTCTCTTGCAGGTAAGTGAACATTCTCTATACTATGCCTTTTTGTTTTATTTTGAAAATCTTTTATTCCAGTTTAAGCAACATGACACCTGCAAATGTAACAGAATCAAACTCCAGTAAACAGTACAAACATCACATAGTGTTAAATTCACTCCTGTCAGGGGCGACTCTAGCTTTTTTGCCACCCCAAGCATGGTGCTGGTGCCTGGAGCCACCGTTGACTCCTGTGCCGAGCACCAGCACAAGTCCTGAGCATCACTAAATTCTCTTTATTTGGAGCAGCACAAGGGAAGCAGAACTCTCCCTAATGCTTATTAAGGGCTTCATTGCATACAAAATTGGATTTTCTGCCTTTTGCATGATCTCACCCCATGAATTTAGGCATTGAAAAAAATTGATTCAGGCGATGAAATAACAATAGATTTCTGTCAGTCACATAAACATCTTTCGCTATGTCTTGTTTGCACAGGACTAAATCATAATGTGAAATCCTGGCTCTACTGAACTCTGAAAGTTTTGCCATTGACTTCAACAGAAGTAGGATCTCACCCCTACACTCAAGCCAAAGTAAACACTTGTGCACAACAGAATGCGCCCACAAGGTTACACAGCAGGCATGAAGCTGTTCTGCCATTGCAGTTACGACCTAGGAACCATACTGTGTGTGGTACCCACCGTGCTTCCTCCTGCGGGGTGCTGGCTGTTCCATCAGCCATGGATGACTGTAGAACTGTGGCATTCCAGCCGCATGCACATTCCCAAGCTTCACTCCAACTCAGAAATTGCCATGCTCGATCAGACCAGTGGCCCATCTTGTCCAGTGTCATGTTCCAGATAGTGGCCAGCACCCAAACATATTGCTAAGTTCCTGGCCTCACCAGCAACCTGTGGCAATTAATCCCACAGCTTAATATGACCACGATGCCAGGGGAATCACCAACCAGCTGGATAAGCTGAGCTGCCACCTGCATTGTGCTGCCTGAGTAGCACAAAGCCAGCGGAGCTAGGGGCCAGGATCTGCAAACCTGTTTTTGAGGTAGTGATGGATGGTTTTCTTTTCCAAGCGCTAGCACAATAAGAACAAACAGGACTAGATCCTCAACTGGGGCTAAGCAGCGCTTGGTGAAACAGAGGGAGGAGGCATGAAAATGCCCTTTTTGGCCCTTCAATCTTGGGAATTATCTAGCCGTTTGTTCCCAGTGCTGTAAAGCAGAGGAGTTTCAAGGCTGCTGGAATTAACACCAGCTGCTCATGGTCTCTAGGGGCTGTTACAAAAGGTGAGATTACTGGGGCATAAGGACACTTTTTTCACCCTTCCTATGGTGGGAGCTGGAGGAGTGGTGTAGAAGCCCTTATGGTGACTCTGTGCCACCCAGAGTTTCCCCTAGGCAGAGGAGGTCCTTAAATCCATGTTTCTTTTACTGATTGGGTGAGTGTGGAAAAAAGGAGCTGAGCTTTTGACATCAAACTGACAGCTCTTTGACTGAGTTGGCACCCCTCGGAGTGTTATGTGATATGTGACCCATTCCGTGTTCTGAAATGGGTGGCGCTGGCATGATGTATAAAAGGCATTCAGATACTACAATGACGGGTGTGGTATAAAAACCTAGATAAATAGATAGGCAGATTGGCTGGGCCTTTTACTTTAGTGTGAGACATTGTTAGCAAGTTTCTCAGGACTACTTTGTAATGCAATTGAAAAAGGCCATTTTACTAGTTTTAATAAGACTTCCTCTAAGTTAAATTGCTTCTAATTACTGACTAAACAAAAGAGATCTGTCCTGAGAACTTAATAAAATGATTACATTCCCGGCCTACTCATTCTAGAACTATTGAGGCATCCACTCACAGTTTCCATAGTTACATGCTGTACATTAGAAGAGGAGAAAAACAGATGTCACAGACACAATTAGTACATAATTAGCGATCATATAGGACCATCATGCATTCCTCTTTGGGAAAATGATTATGCAGTAACACACTAAAGATTTCTTAGCATAGGCATAGTTTGACGTCTACATTTGGAGGGGTGGCTCCAGTCAAGCCAATGGGACCGCGTGTGGGGGTGGGGGCGGGCAAACTCTGATTTGGGGGGTCCGCAACTTTTACCATGATTTCAGGGGCTACTTAGGGAACTGAAAACGCTAATGTTTTTGCAGATAATAATTTAGAAATATCTGACAGGAGCACTGTATTGAATTCCTATATCAAGAAAGAAAATTAAATAAATATTAGACCCATTCAGCTCTAATACTAACATGTTCTGACATCTTGTGGCAAGTCGCTTATGGGACACTGGTTAGGTTTAAAATTGTAATGTATATTTCTACTCAGATACCCTTACCAAAGTCAGAAGGGACCATCGTGGTCATCTAGTTTGACTTCCTGCACATTGCAGGCCACAGAACCTTACCCACCCACTCCTGTAATAGACCCCTAGCCTCTGGCTGAGTTACTGAAGTCCTCAGATCATGGTTTAAAGATTTCCAGTTACAGAGAATTCACCATTTACCCTAGTTTAAACCTGCAAGTGACTACTATGCCCCATGCTGTAGAAAAAGGTGAAAACCCCCACGGTCTCTGCCAATCTGACCCACCAGGCAGATACCTGGGAAAGAATTCTCTGTAGTAACTCAGAGCCCTACCCATCTAGTGTCCCGTCTCCAGCCATTGGGGATTTTTGCTACAGGCAGTCACTGATGGGCCACATGCCATTGTGGGGAGTCCTGTCATACCATCCCCTCCATAAACTTATCAAGCTCAATCTTGAAGCCAGTTAAGTTTTTTGCCCCCACTGCTCTCCTTGGGAGGCTGCTTCAGAACTTCACTCCTCTGCTGGTTAGAAACCTTTGCCTAATTTCGAGCCTAAACTTGTTGATGGTCAGTTTATATGTATTTGTTCTGGGGTCCACATTGCTGCTTAACTTAAATAACTCCTCTCCCTCTCTGATATTTATCCCTTTGATGTATTTATAGAGCGCAGTCATATCTCCCCCCAGCCTTCTATTTGTTAGACTAAACAAGCCAAGCTCTTTGAGTCCATTCCTCAGATCATCCTAGTAGTTCTTCTCTGCACCAGTTCCAGTTTGATTTCATCTTTCTGAAACATGGGAGATCAGAATTGCACACGATATTCCAGATGAGGTCATTTGATCCTTTATTTCACTTGTAACATCTGAAAGGAGAGATGGCCAAAGTAAGGATTGCTAGTTGAATTTCCTAGTGTTTTATTTAATGTCCAAGGCAAGGCATCAGATAATGTTACATTGGGCCTGGCCCACAGGGATTTAACTAATCTGTCAGTTAGGCTATGTCTACACTAGAGGCCTTACACTGGCACAGCTATACCAATGCAGCTGCTGTGCTGTAAGATCTCTTGTATAGCTGCTCTATGCTGATGGCAGAGAGCTCTTCTGTCAACATAATTAAACCACCCCAACGAGCGGTGGTGGCTATGTCAGCAGGAGAAGCTCTCCCACTGACATAGCTCTGTGCACACTGCCACTTATGCTGGCAAAAATTATGTTGTTCAGGGTGGTGCTTTTTTCACACCCCTGAGTGACATAAGTTTTGCCAACATAAGTGGTAGTCAAGTATCAAGGGGTAGCCACGTTAGTCTGTATCCACAAAAACAACAAGGAGTCCGGTGGCACCTTAAAGACTAATAGATTTATTTGGGCATAAGCTTTCATGGGTAAAAAACCCACTTCTTCAGATGCATCTGAAATCTGTTAGTCTTTAAGGTGCCACTGGACTCCTTGTTGTATAAGTGGTAGTGTAGACATTAGAGAGACTAAGGTGAGGGCTTCCTCACTCACAATTTAGCAAAATACTATAGTTCCCCTGGGGCTGCAGTCCCTGGGACAAGCAGAAAGATCAAACAGGGAAGAGATTAATTAAACTGCCAAACTGGGAAAAGCAGATGATAATGATGACAGCAGTTGAGATGGGGAGGGGGATGGAAAGGAAAACTGGGAAGTCTGTGGGTGTTTATTTTTCACACTGATTTATATGGAAGTGTTAAACCATACCGGCAGCAGCTGCTCCAGTTCCTTACAGGCACATTCATGGTGTCCATAACATACTGAACTATGAGTGACAATGTGGTACAATGCCATCTTGCAGACACCGCAGGTAACTAGTAGGAAGTAGGCTAGGCTAGACACAGTCAGAGGGTATATTTTCACAGTAGCTGGGAGGGAGGTCTAATTTGCAGCACGGGTAGACAAACATACACTAGTTTTGCTCAAGCTAACACCTAAAAATAGCAATGTGGCCCAGGCAACACGGGCAGTGGCTTGGGCTAGCCCCTTGAGTACGTATCCAAGGGATCAGGCGGGATTGTACTCAGGTGCTAGCCCAAGCAGCTGCGTGTGTCACTGTGGCCACATTGCTATTTTTAGCACGAGCAGAGCTAGCGCATGTACATCTACCCCCACTGGGATTTACGCCGTTGCTGGGTAGATGTACCCTTAGAGTTCTCTGAGCCAGACCCTGGATGCAGTCTCATCCATTACGTTGTTGCTGTCACGTAACAGCTTTTTACTGAAACCTAAGACTCCCCTCTTCTTCAAGAATACTACAGTCAGTCTGTTCTCATCCATGTTATAAAAAGAAAATCTGCTGTGTTTTGCACACAACAATCTCATTTCCCCCTCTGCTAGATTATACAGAAGATCTCTTGTAATGGATTCTAGTGATACACAGTAGGAAGTACCTTTCCTGCTAGTTCCCTATCAATCCTGAAAGATGGCTGTGCTCCACTGCAGTGAAAATGCCACACAAATCTCATCTTAAACAGAAGATTCAGGTGAAAAAGAAATGAAGGAAGATGATTCCTTAAGCAATGCACTTTTTTAGGTTTATTGAAATATCTGAAATTATCCTGGGCACTTTACTTGTAAGACTTGTTTCAAGCATATAAAGTTTCCTGACATCAATGTGCAGGCTTTTTGTAGCCCTTGATCTCAACAGAATGACAGTGAATTGGACTGGTTAAAGTATGCATGCTGAAGGAGTTCCCACAGTATGGAAATAACTTAGAATTAATGTGAAAGATGCTATTAGAGAATATGCTGAGAGGAGACTTATTAGACGTATATTAACCTGAGGTTATAGAGTATGGATAAAGTAAGGGAAAGAATTAAGGACACTTTTAGAACTCCAAGTATATGATTATTATGCAGTGCAGGTTTCTTGTGCTTAGCTTTTCCTATCAATTAATATTGAATTTCTAATGATAATTAGAGTCTTCTGCTTTTAAATCAATATAGTTCTTGGGAATCACAAGTGTTAAAAACACTCCTCCTGAACAGAGTGATCATTTTGAGTGACAAGTACATTGGAGAAGAGCTGGTACAGAGCACAGGAGCAGTGCCATTGGCATCTTCCTGCTTCTACATTCCAATGCTGGCAAGTCTTAGTGATCCATCTATGTCAAAGCTCAAGGGCAGGCACTGTACAAACACCTTCCTTTGCTCCCTCTTTCTGCTCTGTGCTGCCTGAAAAGCAGACTATTCCTGAATTTGACCTGAGCAGCCATCTTACTCTGGCAAATGAATAGGCCATGAAGGCTCAAAGGCTGGTTAAATGAAAATCACAAGAACAAATGAAGCTGTTGTAAGAAATATTCCTCAAATCTTAGCATCCCAGTTGCTGTATTTACCAAGAAATGTGAAACTAATGAGAGTGTAGTGTTTGCCAAAGTATAACATTGCAGCTAATAAACAGAAATCTTAGGCTATCACATATGGAGATCTGTTTCTAGGACTCACTAAAAAAATATTGACTAACATACCTCTATTAATCTATATACTGCTTGTATCTAACCTTGATATGACTTAGCACAACACATTATTTTCTGCATGTGTCTTATCACAAATCTGTATTAAAGTTAACTGAGAAAGGTATTACAAGAAGCTAAATATAAAAACAAGATCTTAAAATAAGAATACTCAAAATAACTGATATTTGGGAGCAATAACTTATTAAAAACATCATTAAACATACAGGCAAGATTAATATTAATTTAATATTTTAACTACCTGAAAATCCCCATAGCATTTTGTATGGCACAAAATAAAATAAAATAAAATAAAATGCAGATTTATGCTGTAGATTTATTTCTTCCATGCAAAAAAATCACAAAACACTTCACAATTGATTTATACATATTAACTACGAGGCTGCAGATTATAATATACTGGTAACCTCAGAAGTTATGGTGAGGCAGAACAAAAGCTATACAAGGCCAATCTTAGGAAGAATGATTGAAAACAGAGACCTGGAAAATTAAGGGCTTGATTCTGCTTCCCTTAATGTAAAATGGGAGTTTGCCACTTATTTAAATGGTAGCAGGATCTGGATGGTTAGTTTTCTCAGAGAGTGCATTAAGAGCCCTAGACCAGAAAGAGGGATGAAACTTGTTGTGATGAGGTTTGAAGGCGGACAGGATTCAGAAAGATGCACAGAGAAGGAAGGTGTGTCAGAGGTTGAGCACAGAATGGGAGAAGGATTCATTGTTCAAATAAACTGGGATGAAGGGGGAAAAAAATCTGCTGTTTGAGGTGTGTAGAGAATGAAGTGAACAGAAAGTATTGAGGGGAATTAGGTGTGTTGTGTGTGGCCGGAGGAGGAGGATGGCTGCATGCATACACAGGATTTCCATTACTCTCCATGGAATTAATGTTCACACACATAAGGGCAAAATATCCTCTTAGGAGAGAGAATTAATAATGACTATTGAAATGGAGACAATACATTCTTGAAGTGCTCTAGATGGGTAAGGATATGTATTAAAGTTGGAATCCAGGAACATTTTGGGTAGTAGTTTACAATTAAATCCAGGAGCAGCCCCTCAATGCTTAATTTGGTTAATTTGCATGATCAATTTATGTGCTGATAGTTCATAAGGATTAGAGAAGAGACTAAACTGAATAATTTGTGAACCATCCAATCTTTGGAGTGTTCAGAATCCAAATTCAAGTCCAAATTTTGCAGCAGGGCTATTATGCTGTAAGGGGCCAATCCAAAACCCCAGAAGAACATCTGCAAACTTTGGTGAGTCTGAAACCTGTATCCAAATTTTGCCATTCAGGCCCATCTTTAATTAGGAACACTAAAAAGGACATGACACACACAAATCCAGTGCAACAGAGGCAGTATTGTCAAGTCCGTACAAACCTTGTGCTTTTGGGTTGGATTTGAAGTTTGTTTTTAATATAGCTACTAGGGCTATATTTTGGACTGCTTTTGGAGCCGGCCTTAGCTTTTGGGCTGAGGCTGCTCACTGCAGTTAGGAAGATCAAAGATTGGTCCAGTTAGTAAAGAGCACCACAGATATTGGATGAGCCTGATGGACAGGGCCATATTACCATCAGAAGAAGTGGCTATTGCAGGGGCGGGCAAACTTTTTGGCCTGAGGGCCGCATCGGGTTTCGGAAATTGTATGGAGGGCTGCTTAGGGGAGGGAGTAGTAGCCCGGCCCCCACCCCCTATCTGACCCCCCAGGACTCCTGCCCCATCCAACCCCCCCTGTTCCCTGATGGCCTCTCTGGGATCCCTGCCCCATCCCCCCCCACTCCCTGTCCCCTGACCGCCCCCAGAACCTCTGCCCCTGACTGCCCCCCGCCACCCCATCCAACCCCTCCTCTCATTCCTGACAGCCCCCTGGGACCCCTACCCCATCCAACCACCCCTTCTCCCTGTCCCTTGATTTCCCTAGGAACCCCTGCCCCGACTGCCCCCCGCCAGCCTATCCAACCCTCCCTCTCATTCCTGACTGCCCCCCGGGAACCCCTGCCCCCATTCAACCCCCCTGTTCCCCACCCTCAGATTGCCCTCACCCTTATCTACACCCCCGCCCCTGACCCCCCCCCCCCGTACTCCTCTGCCCACTATCCAACCCCCCTGCTCCCTGCCCCCTTACTGCGCTGCCTGGAGCACCGGTGGCTGGTGGCGCTACAGCCGTGCCGCCCGGCTGGAGCCAATCACAAAGCATCGGGTCAGGCCCCGGCTCTGCAGCTGCGCTGCCCCAGGAGCTCACAGCCCCGTTGCTCAGACCATCGGTGGAGTGAGCTGAGGCTTCAGGGGAGGGGGAACAGCAGGGGAGGGGCTGGGGGCTAGCCTCCCAGGGCAGGAGCTCAGGGGCTGGGCAGGAAGGTCCCACGGGCCAGATGTGGCCCGCGGGCCATAGTTTGCCCACCTCTGGTCTATTGTATGTTGACAACTAGTTAAAGGGTAAAAGCTATCAATTTAATGTTGATTATTTTGAGGGATATATGGTGAGCACCTTTTGTTTGTGGCAACCAGAAACAGCGATACATTGAATGATTTTGAAATCACCTGATTTAGCATTACAGGTAAAAAAAAAAAATCGAATCATAGTTATGTGAAAACACTATAAATGCATATTGTACATCACTATGCAATATTATATGTTATAGTCCAGGATGCAGGAATGTGCTAAGCAATCTCAAACTCAATAGATGTGTTGTTAACATGCTTGTCCTTTACAGTGGACAACTGAGGTTGTTTTGAATTATTCACAATGAGTGTGATCTAATCCTGTTGAAGCCAATGGAAAGGCTCCCATTTGCTTTCAGTGGGGTTTAGATTGGGCTCAGAATGTCTACAAAATACATTTAAGTGGGAAGAATGAAGAAAATTAGCAGCCTAGGTTTGTCAGAAATATAACTAGCAGCTAAAGTAGAATAATTGTAACAAAGAATTATCATGATCAAGGCATTTTGTGGTACTGGGTATCATCAATATAGGGTAAAGTCATTTTGAACACAAATGAGGAACAAAATCCATCTCTTGTTTTAAATAATCAACCAGTAATTTAATAATGCTTCCAGAAAGTTGGTCATGCTCTTCAGAAAAAGAAAGGTCGCAGCTCTGCTACTGTAATGCTTCTTCATTTCATTTAATAGAAAATGGTAACCAAGAAGACAGCACGCGGACACGGACTATTATACTTGCAGTCACATTGTCAGTTGGTTTTCTTCTTCTGATCATTATTATTTTTATAATAATATACTGCTGCCTAAAAAACAAAGGTAAATGGATTTTTGCTACTGGATCTGCATTTTTTAAACCTTAAATTAGATTTAATCTATTACTATTTCAGTTAAAGCACAGTGCACAGTTTGGTAAGGATTGTTCAGGGCAGAGAGGTGATTCTGATAACCAGTGGCTTGTAGATACTCCAAATAGTTGCCTGCTGACTTCTTCCGATATAACTTGTTTCCAGTGGAATTGGTGGCTCGTTAGTATTTCTGTCAATAGTAAAAAGGAAGGGTAAGATTTTCAAAAGTGGATAAATGACTTAGAATACAAATCTCATTGAAAGTCAGTGTACAACTACACCTAGATTTGTACAGCTATACAATGTACACCAGCTACAAATGCATTCAGTAATTTCTTTCCTAGCATTAATTTTCCATGTAAGTAAGTGCACCAGGATGTTATGTGACTGCAGACGGGAGGGGAAGGGGGCTATGAGATAATTTCTGTATTAAAATACAGTCTGAACTGTGAGAAAGTGGGAGAACCTCAGTAGCAAGCCTTATTTTATTTTGCTGAATTTTAAAACCATTTCTTCCTTTCTTTCAGAGTCCACCTATCAAAAGGAGTTGAGGTAAGTTGAATACCATGGATTCCCCCTCTGCTATGCCCCTTGTATGTTTCTGCGACACCATAAAAGAGCCATTAGAGCCCCAGATCTGTCCAGGAGAGAACTGTGCAAGGCAGCTTTACACTGCCCTATAAGGCCCCCATCGCAAGCCTAGGCATAAGGGATGTGCCAGGAGAGGTGGGGGAGGGCCACAGCCTATAGCACTGTGGGAATTCTGGGCAGTGCTGTCACCCACAGGCTGCCCTTCTAAATTATTCTGGGGCCTCACTGGCTCCCCTCAGCAGCCCAGAACCCTAAGGAAGCAAAAGTGGCTCAAAGCCACCAGCATCACCCGCCCCCACCCCGGGATGCAAGTTTTATGCAGAGCCTCTTAGACTACACTGCAAGCTACGGGTGTGATTCCCTGCTTGTGTACACATGCTCGCTCTAGCAAGTATAAATAGCAGCATACCGGGGTTGCATGGGCAGCAGCAGCAGCTTAGCTGTGTTGAGTACAAACCTGCCCGATCCTCGTGGGTATGTACTCGGCACGGCTAAGCCATACCGCAGTGCTGCTGGGGATATGCTATTATTTATGCTCGTGCCCGTTCTCATCACGTTAGTGTGAGCTATATGGGAATTATACCCCTTGTTTGCAGTGCAGACATAGCCTTAGAGGTACAGCCCAAAATCTCATTCCACTTTTATGGTTATACAAAATGATTATACAATCAAGGCTACATAATTGGAAGTTATAATAGATACTGTAAATCACTAACTTAAACCCCCCCCCCCACATCAGAAAATTGCCCATTACACTCATTGGAGTGAATCAGCAACACCATATTACTGAAAACTGTAACTGATATTCCCATAAAACTTTTGAAAACAATAAAAATGCTGGTGGGATAGCTCAGTGGTTTGAGCATTGGCCTGTTAAAATGAGGGTTGTGAGATCAATCCTTGAGGGGGCCACTTAGGGATCTGGGGCAAAATCAGTACTTGGTCCTGCTAGTGAAGGCAGGGGGGCTGGAGTCAATGACCTTTTGGGGTCCCTTCCAGTTCTATGAGATAGGTATATCTCAATTTTTTAAAATTTTATCTAGTTATTGAGTTCCACATTCAGCAATATACCTAAGCATGTGCTTAACTTATAAGCCTGTGAGCAGTCCCAATAAAGCCAATGAGAATACTCAGGTACCCAAAAATTAAGCATATGCTCAAGTTCTTTACTGAATATGGGTTTAGATTTGATCCTATACTTCTAGATATTCCTATTTGCACCAGATTTCCTCCAGCCTCAACACTTAGCATTTGCAACAAATTCCACAGGAGGTCACTGTGCACCAAAACAGCTCTCTCTTCCAAGTTTCAGTCAAGATAACAGTAGATTTACAACTTGCACAGAGTATAACCCAACTAGAATGTCTGTGATACAGAAGAAAGGTTGAAACTGAGACAGATTGATGCAAATTAAATGAGACAGATTGGCAGACAAATTAGATGATGTCCCCTGCTTTTTTAAGGATCATAAGTTATACTATATAAAAAGCGGCCAGTGATACCTGTCAGCACTTCCTACTTAGTATCAGTTGCATCTGAATACAAAGCAAACAAATTGTTTTTGCATTAGGTTGAAACACCTTAAAATGTAGGATCCTGTTAATCAATATTAAGATCCTATTTGTCAGTACTAATGTGAACAGAAAACTTTTTCAGTGGGGTTACTTTGTGTAATTTTTTAGGTGTGCACTGTGTATCCAACTATAGTTATTCTATGCTTCTGGGATAGTTAACCCTACTTTGTTTTCTGTCTCCTAGCTATTTTTGATGAATTACTTTGCCTCTCACCCCATGATACTTAACTTCTTTAGTAACATCTTGTGTGAAACCTGGTCAACAGCCACTTGAAAATCTATCAACACAACTACAACAACACTACATAAATACATTTTGTCATTTGGTTCTCCTTTATCCACTGTTTTATTGATCCATTCAAAGAATTCTGAGAGATTAGTGAAACAAGGTTTCCCTGTGAAGAAACCATGCTGAATAGTCCCGATCATATCATAATCTTCCAGGTGTTTTGTTTTTCTGTTTATAATTATTGTTTCAACCAATTTATCAGGTACAGATGTATAAATTGGTTGGACTAAATCAACAAAGCATCTGAGGCCAAATGCAGGTCCAAGTCAATTTGTATTTTTGATTCAAATAAAACTGCTGCAAAAGTATCTGTCATTGTGGCTCGTGTTCTGAGTCCTGACCAGACTCACTGTATAGATTAATCCTGCTAGGGCTGAACCTATTGGTATGTCTACACTGCAGTTTGACACTGGTCCATGCCAGCTTACTCGGGCACACAGGGTTTGGACGAAGGGGCTGTTTAATCATCGGGTAGATATTTGGGCTCAGGCTGCAGCTTAAGCTCTGGGATCCTCCCACACCACAGGGTCTTAGAGCCCAGCACCAACCTGATCTTGAATGTCTACCCTGCAATTCTAAAGCCCCTTAGCTTGAGCCCTATGAGCCCAAGTCACCTGGCATGGGTCAGCCATGGATTTTTAATTGCAGTGTAGACATACCATATGATTCTCTGAAGAGGGAATCTACACAACAGATGAAGTTAGTAGTTCAGGGAGTGTACATGCTAAAACACAATGTTCGAATCTCTTGCCCTCATCCAGGTACACACCTGCTTGTCTCTATTCACGGAGGGCCCACAGAGTGTTTTTTCCACAGGTTTTGAAGGAGTGCAAGGCAGGGCATAACAGTTATGTCTGGTTGCCTCTTTCCTGTGTACACATATTATTAAAATAAAAAGGAGCTTGAATTTGGCCCATGGTAAATTAAGTTGGAGCTTCATGAAATGGTACATGCTTTTTAGTCCCTAGTCTAACACAAGAAGTCCTGTTGATTTCAGTGGGACTATTCACATGATTAAAATTAATCACATGCTTAAGTACTTTGCTGGTTCAGGGCCTTAGGGTTTAGCTTGAATTTAGGAACTCAGCAAAGCAAAGACTTTAAGTACATGTGCAACTTTACTCATGTGAATGGTCCCAATGAAGACAAAGGGGCTACTCATGTGTTTAAAGTTACACACGAGCATAAGTGTTTGCAGGACTGGTGCCTTTTTTTTCTAATTATATCTATGAATGAGTGCTCTCTATCCCCAAATACTGCATTGGAACGACTCTGGTTTCATATAGGGCTTTAAAAAACTCATTGCAGTCTACTCATCTGATCCTAACATCTATTTATTTAGATCTATAGAAGCATTGAAAATGCCCCTGTCTGACAGTCTAGGCACCTTGTATATTATGTTAAAAGTATAGAAATAAATGCAGCAATTTCCCCACATAATGGGAACAAAGAAAAAAATCCCACTCCAGCTACAAATCCCAGCCCTTCTTCGGCATACCCCTGCCCTTAGCTGGCTTGTCTCTCCCCAAAAGCCTGGGCAAAGAGATGGGCCTTGCAGCGTGCCCTGGAGGACCCCAGACTTGGGCTATTTGGAATAAATGACGAGTAAAATCCCTTGTAGCGCAACAGAGTGATAAATAGAGGTGTATTATCTGTGTCCCACTGGCTACAAATGTAGGCCCCCATCCTGCAAATGCTTACATAGGTGCTTAACGGAGGAGTAATCCTATTGACTTCAGTGGGACGACACACCTGCTTGAGGTTAAGCATGTGTGTAAATGTTTGCAGGATCAGGGCCATAGGTCAGATTGTGACGGAGCCTTACACGGTGTGTTTGGGAGGGTGCACACAAGAAGCCTCCTGTTGCCTTGCACAGCTTGCAAAAAGACCTGTCAGTTGTACTCCCTCCATTTAACTCCAGGTGTGCATCTTACCCCAAAGGGGAGCTTGGAGGGTGGGAGGCAGAGGCAGAGTCATAGCCCCACTGAACCACCAGAAGCTGCTTGCACCCTCCTCTATGGTGTGGGGGGGCAGAGGGACAGACTGCATAGTCCCCCTGCGCACAGGGGAAACTCTCTCTATTGCTCCCAATGCAGGGCTGTGGTTAAATCACACAATCGAGTCAGAATATGGCGTTGTGCTTTAGTTTTTACAAAAATTTTGAAATGGGTCACACACTTGAAGTCTTAAGATGTTAATCATCTTAATTTCCCAAATGTTATTAAGCAGCTGATCAGAACTTTTTAAGCAAAGCCTAGTTAGGATTTATACAAGACCGTGCATGCAGTGGGTAAATTCTTTCAAGGATTATACATTATTTTTCTTTACTTTTTTGGAAGTTGGATGCATCTGTAAGTCCTTTGACCCAGATCCTCAAAGGTATTTAGGTACCTAACTTCCATAAAAATCAATGAGAGTTAGATGCTGAAATACCTTTGAGAATTTGTGCCTCTCTCTCTGTTGGATACTGCCTAAGAATGCTCATAGAATGTAGGTTTTAATGATTGGAATTTTTATTTCCAGAAAAGTTTCAACTAAGAAAACCAGTGATGGTAGTGTGAAGACGAGGAGAAGCAGTGGTAATGAAAATTCTGGATACAGTCCAGAGGACCCAGTGTACACAAAACAAATGCCAAGTGAGTCAAATATGTCAGTGATAATGAAGCAAGCGTAATAGAGTTGGCTCACCGATTTCCAAGAAATGTGCATTTTTTACTCTGTGCTACTTAAATAAAGTCTTAGAATACCCAATATATTATGGAAAACACAATGTGGGCCTGACCCTATTCAGGAAAGTTCTGATCTCTCAGAATGCTAGGGTGTTTGGAGGCTTCCAAACACAGTTGTAGTTGTAGGGGTGGACACAGGGCCAGTGCTTCCACTAGGCGACCGTAGGTGGTCGCCTAGGGCAGCAGGATTTGGGGGGCTACATTTTGCTGCCCTCAGAGGTAATTCAGTGGTGGGGGGTCCTTCTGCTCCGGATCTTCGGCAGAAATTCGGCGGTGGGTCCTTCATTCGCTCCGGGAACCGCCGCCGAAGTGCCCCGAAGACGCGGACCAGAAGGACCCCCGCCGCCGAAGACCCCAGGGCCCCTGGATGCTCAGAGGAGGAGAGCTGCCACCTAGGGCGGCAAAAACCCTGGCGCCGCTCCTGGGTGGACCTTTGCCCAAAAGTCTAAGTGAACGTGTGAACTGAGCATTTGTGAAGTTGCAAAAACTTTGGTTATTAAAAAAAAAAATCTTCTGTGTGCCTTTTCATTTCCAAATTCCTGCGAGGGCCAAAGACGGAGGTACCAGAATCCCACAAGGAAGGCTGATCTTGCAGTGATTTACAGTTTGTCAGAAAGCAGAAAATGCAAGAAACATCACAACAGAGCCTGTGGGCATGAGATTTCCAATCCAGTTTTGCAGAAATTCCAATAGTTTAGCTAACTCTAGCAATGTTGGATGCTTTTCTGAATACAACCGCACCTATGATTGTTTTATGGCTCGTCCATCACTATTATTTTGCTACCCATGTTACTTAATAATTGCAGTTGGTACAACCATATGTTTTTAGTTAATTCATGCAATAAATGTTGTATTGTTCATTCATGCAGTGTGACCCACAAAAGTACTACTCTAGGAATGATATCTCAGGGTAACATTTCAATATCTTCATAGTTTTTCAGGCATGGGTGGGTATTTCTTTGGTTTATTATCTTATACAATAGCACAGAGATATTCTTAGAGGATGATATATTTACGGATGATATACTTATGGAATGGTGAACCCCACTGACATGTTCAGTTTCCCACCACAGTACATTCTGTTACCATGTAGTAGAACTCTTAATTAGATCTGGGCAATTTATTTGTGTGTGTGCGGGTGGGGGGGAGGGAATAGTAAATTACCCCACAAATACATTTTTGGGAACACTAAAAATATTCAAGAATTCAGGACAAATTTGGTGACTAGTTCAGCCAAAATAGGCTGATTTTTTTGAAATATTTAGTTTTGACATTTTCAAAATGAACTGTTTTGACTTTTTGTTCCAAAGGCACATTTTCTTGAAAAAATGCCATTACAAACTGACATTTGAACCCTTTAGTTAAACCCAAATAATTTTTTCACAGTGAGAAATATCAAAATGCAATTTCAGTTCTAAAATAACTGACTTTTCCTCCTGATTTTTCGGTTTGGCCACCGAACCAAAAAATTAATTATTCACTCAGCTCTCTTCTTAACTGTATAGACTATATAATCCTGGGGGTGGGGGAGGTTAAAAAACCCAACAATTACATTTGTTGTTGGTGGTTTTTATAATGTTTGCATTCACTGATGGTGACCACAGAGTGGTGGCTAGGGACTTGGTAGACCACTAACTGTTGTACCACATCTGGAAGATATAGGTGGAGACACAAAAGTTGGAAAGAGCCCAATTCTTTGAACAGCTTAGGTTTCCTCACAGAAATACAGGGAAAAACAATTGTCCTTTGCAATCCTTTTCTCCATGTTGCTGAATATATGTATGAAAATATACTAGAGAGTTAAGATTTTAGCAATAAATGACTAATGTAATGCAAATTCCAGCTCCCAGACAGGAGGCCTGTTTTTGAACATATATAAACAAATAGTAAATGTAAATCTCAACCAAATCCTCAAATTCTTGCTTGCCACTTGTATTTATAATCAGATTCTTTTTCTGTATCAAACATTTAAAGGATGTAAAATGATTGTACACAGCGTATAATCCCACTATGCACACTTTTTCCTAAAAAACAATTAAATATAAAGAAGTGCATCTACTACGAAGATTGCAGGGGTACGCAGAAGCAATATTTTGCTATTTCATAAAGTATAAACTTAGACAAGCTTAGATAAACTTCAGCAAGAAGATTCAACAGTCTCCTAGATGAGATCCTTGAAAATTTATTTGGCAGAAGTAACTCTGCAAAACACCTACAGTAACAAATCATATTTTATTTTTATACCAGAATGATTTATGGTTCATGCCATGTTGGACAGTGAATAACAATGATCTTATATATTCTTCTGTTACAGGAATTGCCCCTCTTCCCCCAATGGCCTCCAACTTTCATCGCACAGAAGAAGATTTAGAAGTCAGTTCCCCATCAGAGGTAATTGGCAAATAACCCACTGAGATCTTGACATTTTCATATAGCAAATATGTACTATACTTAGATCATGGATTTCTAAAAGACTCTGAAATTTAAAAGCCAAGTCGGGCTCCATTCTGGCCTTCAACATTATCTCCTTTTAGCTTCTATGAAACGCCTACTTTTCAGGACATACACTGGATGCTAATGCTAGTTTCTTAGATTTGCATCTAAAATTAAAAATCTAAAATTTGGTTTAAAAGATTTTTGTTTTTATTACAATGACGTTGCACCTTCTTACCAGCCTGGGCTATAACTACGCAAGATCTAGGCTCCTTATCATATGCTCTTTTCTATTCCCAACCACCCCGTCCCATTAGATTATGGAGTTTTTTGCCCTGCTTTCAATGTGCAACATTTCCCTGCTTTTGTAAGCTACTGTTTTCAAGCTCATAAGATGCTGCAATTCAGTAGCACTATATGTACATAGGGCCTGATCCAAACCACCGTGAACTCATTGGGTGAGTTTCCATTCATTTCAGCAGGGTTTGGATCAGGCCCATACTTCGTAAAATGTTTTGAGATGACATGGTGATATAGGTATAAAGTACACTATGGGGCATGCCCTTGGAACATGCTTTAATGCGATGGCTATTTTACCGGAACTTCTCTCAGGAAACTTTCCTGTTTCATTTCAATGGAGGTGGGAAGAAGGGGATGGACCATTATCAAAGTGCCATTGGTTAGAAAAGAAATGTGAGCATACTTTGTGGCATAAAAGATGGCAGTGTATCATTCACAAGACTATCTTCTCACACATTTAACTGAGCTGGCTTCTCTGCCCTCTGTAATTCATGATCAGGGTAATATGGAAGTTCATTTCTTCTATGATTTTTGTTCTTCTCAACATGTAAGTCTCTTGGTCTATTTGATTTGGAGCTGAGAACAATAGCTGTTACAAGAAAGCACCAGGATGACACTAAGTGACAGACTCAGGTGAATGTAGGAACAACAAAGTGACATGAAGAATGGTGCAGCTCAATTCCATAATGATCTCCCCTGTACAGTACAGAAGAAAGATATAGGTTACCACAAAGTAATAGTATGGCAAAACTGCAGTCCCTCGGCCACTATAGGGACTTAAAAAGCTAACTTCTATACACAGGTGTCTCCCTGGCCTCTCTTGTGTTACTCTCTCCTGAGAAGGCTTTGACTACTTGACCAACCACCTTTCTCCATCTAAGGTTCTTTTGTCGACAGAGCCTAGCAAGCTGGTCTGTGAAACTCATGATGCAGTGTTTTTGTCAGAGTGCTAACTCAATAATTTCACAAATGCCCCTAGCGTTTGCTTGGTCACTTTGGAATATTGATATTGCAGGATTTAGTAAGTACTTAGCCATACAACAAATTTTTTCTGGTTTATGTATTTATTTTTCTAAAATAACTCAGAAAAGACCTTTTATGCCTGCATCTTCCTCCTCTCCAAGGGTGAAATCCTGGCCCTACTGAAGTGAAAGGGAGTTTTGTCCATTTTGTCAGCCCTTTGCTATTCTAGATTTTCAGGCTTGTCTGATTTGGCATCTGAAATTACTGTTGGTGCTAGAAGTTACAAGTACACCAGTACATAGACACACATACCTGCTCACAAGGATAGGCCATTACACTGTGAGTTCTTTGTGGACTATTTTAGAACATTTTGCTATTGCATGAAGCTATGCACAATGAGAAGAATAGGTGTATTTATGTGTTTAAGTGCCCAGTACTAGGTGCCTAATATGTGTTTAAAATAGGCACAAATGATGTTACATGCTCAGAATGAGGTGCTGAGGCCTTGCATTGCTGACTACAGTCTAAGGGTGAGATTGTGACTTTAGACACACACAGCATCACTTCCTTTGCTATCTTGGATGGTTTCTTGATTCTGGTTCCACTGCACATGCTCTAAAATGCTGCACATATGCAAGTGTTTTTTCTGTGGTGTTACAAAACAACTGAAATGAAATACGACCAAATAATGGTTTCCATGTAGATTCATGTGGATTACTATTTACTGTTACATTTAATTGAAGTTGAATGAATAGTTGTAAGACAAGACTCATTTTCAAATAAAACTTGTTTAAGAAAAGTTAGCGTTCAGTACAGCTAGCTAGTCTATTATTTAAACTCTCCCATTTTTGTATTAATTGAAGCGATTCCATTTGCAGCAGATACAGCCTCACACATTGCTTGCTTGGCCTTTGCCTTGTACTGTAAATTGGGATCGGTGGTTTATAGAGCACGTGTGATTTGCACAGCTTTTATAAACTAGCCAGCCAGTCCTGATGTTCTTGGTTTGAAATCAGAATTTTCCTTCTCCTAGCTGGATTGCTGAGCCCCACCTGCCCAGGCTCACACATTAAAAAACAAAACCTCTGGGCATTCTCAGGAAGACTATGTTGATAATCAGCATAAATATGCTAAGCAGTACTGAACTGTCTGAGAAGGGGCATTACTAGGTACAGCTCTAAGCCTTGCAATACCATCAAAACTTGGAGGCCTCATAGTCTTTTGCGTCCACCATTCTTAAAGGGCCAAGAGGCCTGGTTGTCTGAGGGTGTGTCAACACTGCAAAAAAAGACCTGCAATAGCGAGTCTCAGAGCTCAGGTCATCTGACTCAGGCTCGCAGGGCATGTGCGATGGGGCTAAAAAATAGTAGTGTAGCCCTTTGGACTCAGGCTGGAACATGGGCTCTGAGACCCACTCCCCACAACGGTTTTCAGAGCCTGTGCTCCAGCCTGAGCACCTACATTGGCACTTTTAATCCCAGAGCCTGAGCCCTGCGAGACCAAGACACTTGACCTGGGCACCGAGACTTGCAGTTGAGGCTCTTTTTGTTGCAGTGTTGACATAACCTAAGATGAAACATCAGTTCTCTAGCCACTGTAGTAGTGGAAGCTGGGGATTGCGACTCCTTCATAATCACAGTAACAACACAGATTTGCATTTTCCCTGCATGATTTCTTGCTGGGCCATGTGACAACATTTTCTTTATTTTCAGATTTCATGTCACCATTACAGATACTGACATTCTCATGAATTTTACAAGTCCTTGTAATATTTGGCATCTAAAATGAAAGATACAACTTAAAGCATGTATGTGCCACACAAGTGAATGTAGAACCTTGTGGCCATTCAATATGGCTGAAGCATGAAGAAGCAGAGTTCAGTATTTATTTTCTTGTTTGTGCCCTTCTCTGCTACCGCCTCGCTTAAGTGTAGTTTCAAGCTCTAACAGCTGGTAACACAGGCAGGAAATGCTGGTCTGCTCCACATTAATTTATCTTGTAAATTTGTAAAAGAGCTTTAGTATGCCAACTAACATCTCACCAATAGTCTGTCAGGAAAGAGTCAGTGATGTGGCATTCAGTTCCTATATACTCTGGTTTCTCTTCAGATTGTATAAATCTTTCATCTTTACTAAAGATTTCTGTGGACAGGAACATGTACCAGTCTCTGTACCAGTCCCATATGGTCTAGTGGTCAGGATTCCTAGTTTTCACCCAGGTTCATTTCCTGCTGTGGGAACAGTGCTTTGGAGGGAGGGATAGCTCAGTGGTTTGCATATTGGCTTGCTAAACCCAGGGTTGTGAGCTCAGTCCTTGAGGGAGCCATCTGGGGATTGATCCTGCTTTGAGCTGGGGGTTGGACTAGATGACCTCCTGAGGTCCCTTCCAACCCTGATATTCTATGAACATTTATGAGTTTATACAACACACGGAACTCTTGTTTATTCTGAATGAGGTGTTTCAACATATAGAAAGCTGAGATGTATCTTCTGATGATATCTTGTATTAATTCACTGAAGAGTGAGCTTAGATCTTTCTCTATATTATTCAATTTAGAAACTTCTCAGGATAACTACTTAAAATAATCAAAAATCTTTCTGGGTAGCCATTATATTTCAGATGGACTGCTAGCTAACAAAAATATCACTAATGCAAAGGTGTGAGATATGTTCAAAGCAGTTGAAGATGCAACATCAAAATCATCACTAGCTCTTTTAATTGTTGCAACATTATTATGAAGTTTGACAGCTGTCTTTCATTATCTCCCATTTTCTCACCATTGTCTGATAAGCTTTGGAATTTTTGGAACCCTGGATGGTCTTGCAATATAAAGATGAAGCATTTCTCTTAAACTAGCTGTCAGTCCAGTGTGCAGGCACACCATGGAAGGGCTGTGTTGTCTATCTCTGATTTCTCACATCAGAGAGGAAGACAGGGCAAAGTTATGGTGGTTTACATCTACATCAGTAACTGCAGGCACGTTCTTTTACAGAGGTCAAGAATTACTCTGAGGGTGAAAACTTTTTGCAATGGTATTTTACAATATGGTGAGAGAATGTTTTAGCAATCTAACCAACGTTTTGGTCCTCCACAGTAGAATATGGTTTCACATGATGTATAAGTGTCCCAACAAGACACTTTGTGTATCTTTACAAACTCCAGAAATTCCACTTTCCACTGTTTCTTCCGAGCACGGTGGCCATAGATTCTCAATCTGAACACAGCAGATTTCCCCGTTAGCTCTTTGGCTCCTCAGTACACCTCTGCGTGTCTAACTCACACATGGTTGATTACAGCAGTTTCAATATTCTATAAGGAAGCCTTTCCAGAAGAGACGGTGGTTTTGCAATTTGTGGACTGAATCTATGACATTATTCTCAAACATGGTGAAAGATTCCCCCCCCAAAAACTGCTTTCTTGTAGTCTTCAGATTCAGATTCAGAAACAAGGCTTCCTGCCAAAAGATTGGCCACATATGAACACCGACTGATCAATTACGGCAGCTGCCAATATGTCACACATGTTAAACAATGGGCTGCTCATTCAAGATATTAAATGACGTGTCAACCAGGAAAAAAATCAGATGGCCACAGCCATATAACTGCCTGTTATTTGTTCTTGGTTGGTGATTACTGTTCAACCAAACAGCATGTTCAGTAGCCATCTACACTCCTGCCACCGCAATCCCTGGCACAGGCATCTATGTTTCTTGCTTGTCTCTCTCTGTCCAGGTACAGCAGACACTACCAGTGGCTCTTCTTCTTCCTTACTCTATTGCTCTTCTGGGTATTTTAATAGAAATGAAAAAAGGAGAGGGAGAGGAATTATGTGAAGAATTGTTTCCACATTCCAGGAGGATATGGGAGTGAAGACCCCAGCACCTGGCTCACGGTCCCTGGATGATAAGGAAGGATGAGTAAACATCTGGGCTTCTGGCAGTCCTTCCATGGAGGACAGGTGAGGGGAGTGAAGAACCTAGCTTCTAGCTCTTCCTCCCTGGAGGAGAAGGAAGAGGAAATGAACACACTTGCTCCCTCTCATTGAAGGAAAGAGAATGGGAAGTGAAGACCCAAGCACTTGTCTCTCCATCCCTGGATGACGGAGGAAGGGATTAGATCTCTGTGCTTGGCTTCCTTGACACCTCGAGGAATCAGCAGGAAGAAGAACAGAAGCAGCAGTGGCAGCAGGAGATGGGCAGGGTTTGATGACAGGGCTTCATTTTCAAATGGTATTCATGCCTGGAGAGATTGACTATAATGCAAACACAGTCACTGAGAATGAATAGAATCTGAATCCAAATATTAGCATTTTTCCTAGTCAAAACTATATGTGTGCTCTGATAGTACTGTGAGTACTATTATGTTCATAATGTACTCACTGCAGTGCAAATAAAGTAGTGTGCAGACATCAGAAATATCATACCCATAGTACTGACATCTTAGGAGGACTGAGAGGAGGTCTTGTACATTCAGGCCCTATAGTGCCACAAATAGGATTGCTCTGACCTTTATGTTTGTCTTCAACTCCTTGTGGATTCACATGTACTGATCTAACCACAAACATGTTGGGTATCTATCATCATGTGATTATTCAACATGCATTCTGATCATAACCTGCTTCCTTTTCTCATACAGATCTCAACACATGTAAGGTGGCAGTCATCTCAGGTCCCCAGATCATCACGTTCTCTTCCATACCACACTTCCATTTCACCTGTGCATCACCTTAATCATCATAGGCAGCAACCTAAGACACAAAACTACAAGAGGCAGCAAACAAGGACCCCTCACTTAAGGATCATTTACCCCAGGACCCTGCAATCCAGAAGCCAGCATCCACATACCAGGACCCTGTACCGCCACAAATACCAACACAGACATCAACACCCACACACTACGGCCTGGCATCCCAGAACTCAGCAACTAAAGAGTCAGCACCTACAAACAAACAAACAACAAATCAGAAGTCAGCACCCACAACCCAGGATCCACCAGCCCCAGGGGCAGCAAATCAAGAACCCTCCTGCCAGGACCAAACAATTTGGGGGTCAGCAACCCCAGTCAAGGTACCAGAAATCCACAGGCCAGAACCCCCAACTAGTGATGCAGAAACCAAAGGATTCTCATATGTAATCCAGGAATCATCAATCCAGAGGCCAGCACCAGCAACTCAAGACTGAACAAACCTGAAGCCCTCACCTGAACTTTAGATCCATCAATCTAGGAGCTGCCCCTTTGATCTTCCATACTATCAAGTGCAGCAGCATTACTTTTGTTTTTACAAACCTTCTACCTTTTGTTTTGCTCCTCCTTTCAGATTTAGAAATTGTTGGTTTTGGCTCCCCTTTCCTCCATTATAATCAGGAAGGTTTTGGTTGGGTCTTCTTTTTTTCATTTCCTCCATTTTTGAGTTCCATGTTTGTGTCTTATTTCCCTTGTTTAAAATAAATTCCATGTGTTTAGCATATTGTAACATTCTGTACTGACTGATTTAAACATTTCTTCTGTACAGTACATTCCCCAGCCTACATGAAAATTAGATGCAAAGTATTAGGCATTTAGGGCCTAATCTAGCACACAATGCAGCCAGTAGAAAAACTCCTATTGACTTCAATAGGCTTTGGATCAGGCTTCTGATTAGGATCTTAAACCATGTTGACATCAAATTTGGCATTTACTTTTCAATGCTTAACAAGGTGCTATTTTAAATTACTAGATGGGATTTGGTTCCAAAGATTTTGTTTACATAGAAGTCCTTGCTCCCTACTCCTTGGAGTAAAGCGCTCAAGAACATACAGTGTCTCTTTATATAAACTGGCAACATAGAACAGCACAGACAACAGCTGTCATAAATTAATCTCATCAGAATAGAAACTAATGTAAAACGTTCATAGACTATGAATACTGGTTCTTTTGCACAGCAACTGCACTGATCAGTTCATACCATAAGCAAAAGATTTGGCAAATCATCATAGGGAAAACTAATGCTGTAGCATTTATCAGTTTAAAAATGATATGATATAAATATTGAGCTAAGGAGAAAATTGCCAGCAAGCAGAAGACGAGGCCAAGGCATCTGTGCAGAGGTGCTGGAAAGTCTCCACTGTGAATGCATTAGCTAAGGAAAAGCCACAGGAAGATGAGAGTTGCAGAATTCTGTTTAATTGCATATTTTGTTACTGTCAGTGATGATAATGAAGTGTGCTTCTTGTTCCCAGTCACAGGGGTAAGCTGTGGACTAAATTTATGCTCTGGGAGTAAGATACTCTCAATGCATTTAGCTTTGGTCCTTAGGGTTGTTTCACTTTCTTTGAAGCACTGATTTCAGTCCTACATGGCATGATGCAAAGTCCACTGAATTGAAGTTTTTACATTGACATCAGTGTTGGGTCAGGACCACAGGTTTTTTTGCCCCAGTAAGAGCTATGAGAACCAATTGTAAAGGTGCTGAGCACCCTCGGTGAGGTACTGAGCTCCTTCAATTCCCCTTGATTTCAACAGGCATTGAAAGCACTCAGAACCTTGCAGGACTGGGTGCTCTAGTAAGCAAGCTCCATAACTGGCCCACTTAATTACCATAAATGCCTCTGATAGACAAGATGATCATTTTGTAAAATCATCTGTATATGTATCGTGGACCAAATCCATCCTCAGCGTAAGTCAATTGCCTTCAGTACAGCTACACCAAGCTTGGATTTGGCATAATATCTGCAGTCCTTATTTTTTAATCTAACGCGAGTCATAGTTCCAGTAATGGGGAGGGATCTGGTTTTCATTCTAACTACTACAAATGACAGCATATAAATTAGAAATATTAGTTAGTTGCGGTTATGGTTTTATGATGGAATGAGGCTGGGGTAGTGGCCACATTTATTGCATTACTTATAACCACATGGGGACTCTGTGGATTGTTTGAGAAGAAAAACTGCACTATCAAAACTGAATTAAAAGGCCAATAAAACAGAAATACAAACCATGACAGCAAGTAACTTCACATTTAAGGGTGAAATGTACCATTGAGTATGTCCTGTTATGATGTTCATTGGCCAGTGAATCTTGATTAATAGGACAAGAAATGGACATGACACAGTTGAAGAAAACGCGGTTCCAGTTAATAGACACAATGATGATTATTTTTTCCAGATGCCCAGGCAGGGGAGCAAGGTTATGATCTTGTTTTGGGCATGTGCGGGGAGTGACTTTGGGTGAGCAGGAGAGTATGGCTGATGGTGTTACACAACTGAGGGTATGGAGGCAGTCTGTTCTGTGACATGATTTTTGTCACAGTGGATGTTGTGATATGGTACATTTGAATTATTGTTAGAGTATCCAGGCTTTGGGATGGGTGCTTTTTTTGCTCATTTATCCATTGAAATAAATAACTAAAATAAAATTTGGAATTAAAAGAAACAAATGTGGGTAAGCAACCTTGAAACCTAAAACAAACAGGAGATGTCCCGTGACCTACAAGCTGGCTGATACTCAGTCCCACCTCTGGAATGCACCTGATTGGCAGAGCTTCCAAAGAGGTCCCCTAGTCAGAGAGTCAGCCTCTTTAAAGACACACCACGCATACAAGCACACAGACTCCTCTCACCGTAAGCCAAGCCATAACAAAGGCCTGAACCTGCAGGTTAAACTCCCACTGATTTCAGGCAGTTTTGCTTGAGCCTCTAAGCTGTGTGCTGCCCAGTAGCTCCAGCTGTGAGTACAGTAGAATGCGTCAAGCAAACAGACATGCTTGGAAACACGCCTACTATATTAATTTCAGCAATTTGTTCTAATGCCGTTGGAGGTGAAGCTTTGGCTGGGTAACAATAGGCAGGACCTTCAGCTCATGTTGGCAGGGAGGGATAGCTCAGTGGTTTGAGCATTGGCCTGCTAAACCCAGGGTTGTGAATTCAATCCTTGAGGGGGCCATTTAGGAATCTGGGACAAAAATCTGTCTGGGGATTGGTCCTGCTCTGAGCAGGGGGTTGGACTAGATGACCTCCTAGGGTCTCTTCCAACCCTGACATTCTATGATTCATCTCACATTTCCATAGCATCCATGTCTGAGGCACTGCCATCTGTCAAATCAATTTGAAGTTCAAACCTCTGTTTCCTAATAGCAGGTGTGTGCACATCATTCATCCACTTGATGTCATATAAGAATTAAAATGACTACACTGTGCTTGTACTAGCTGAAATCTTTCTTTCACTGATTAAAGAAACACAGTTAAAGAATTCAACCCTGAAGTGAGCTACTGCATGCACCAGTTTTATCCTCAGCTTCATCCATGGACTACTACTTCCTTTTGTGTGGCTGAAGAGCTGTAATAAACAGAAAGATTGATTTGGTATCCAGTTCCTCCCAACCAAGCCAATGTGATAAGAAAGGCTTTATGCTTTCAATAACCTTGAGGGCAGTTGATAAATCAGCATGTGGGGTTTTAAGCTTTTTACTGACAATCGTCAATGGATAAAGAATTTCATGCTATGACTGCAGAGAGATTTAAAGCTGTGAAGAAGGAATGCTACCAGTTTGCTTCATATTTGACAGAGGGGATCATTGTGACCATCTAGGAACATTGATAATACAGCATCAGATACTTCATTAAACGAATCAAGCCTCATTGTTGCTACTTCTCCCCCCAGCACGTTAGACATAATTGACAATGAAACCATTAATCTTCATGAGGTCCGAGAGGGATCCGGTGAAGACTGGAAACACATATGTGCTGAATTATTCCAAAGAAGAAAAAGCTTTGCATCAAACCAAGCTGAGGGCACGGCATCCATAACACAATGATAGAAATCAAGAAGTTACTATTGTGCTCCTAAGTATCTGAATTTCATGTATGAAACCGTATAATGCATCCGATCTTTTTAAATCTTCATTAGGGAATGCTGAATTGCCAGGGGCTAGATGGTACCAGTTAGCCACAGACTGAGTAGAGCCGCATGGCTGCAGGGGGATCTCGCAGACACTAGGCCTAATTCACTGCACCGTGTGTAGGCATTTACACCAGTGCAGTGTGGGTGTAAAACTCAGCCAGAGCAGGGTCATAGCCTTTTACAGGCACTTTTCATTCACTTGGAACTGGTGTAAATATATACACAAGATGCAGGGCAATAGTGAAGCATGCCTGTTGTGCTTTTAGGGGCATAATCCCTTTCTGTAGTGCCTGCAGTGGGAGTGCACATACTGCCTCAGCCCTTTCTGGGTGGAGAGGGGGGAACTGCAATTGTCCATACCTTTGGATGGGATTTCCAAGGCAATAGAAGACTCCCCTTCCCCTTCCCTATCTACGAGCCATAACATTATTCAAGACTGCCTCTATCAGTTCACCCTTATTAAAACAACCACCACGACCACCAGCAAAAATTGACCCTATTATGGCATTGTCTAATAATGGTCCCAAACCCTATATCTTACAATAACACTACAGTAGTGTTTGGTGCAATTGACCTTTTTAATAAAGTCAAACACAGTGAAATATTTTGGTGCAACAAAACTATGGAAATGGCATGGGTCTACACTTTGCTAAACATCAGATTTAAAAAAATTCCATAGGTTGGGAAAGTTCAGAGCCGGTTCTGAACTATGCAATTCTTCTCTGTCTTTATTTGAGACTTCATGGTTATTAAGTGCAACAAACAAATTGAACCTCCCCACTATTAGTTTAATCTTTTCAATATGATTTATGTTAGAGGGGCAGTCAAATCAACAGTGTGCCATCGCTGGTAAATAGTATCAATGGCCAATGAGGGTCTGGCAGGAGAATCTTGCCTACATGCTCGGGGTTCTACTGATCGCCATATATGGGGTCGGGAAGGAATTTTCCTCCAGGGTAGATTGGCAGAGGCCCTGGAGGTTTTTCGCCTTCCTCCGCAGCATGGGGCGGGGGTCGCTAGCTGGAGGATTCTCTGCGACTTGAAGTCTTTAAATCACAGAATTTGGGGACTTCAACAACAGAGTCAAGGGAAAGGGGTTGGGTCAGCTTTTGTTGCCTGCATCGTGCGGGGGGTCAGACTAGATGATCATAATGGTCCCTTCTGACCTTAAAGTCTATTAGTCTATGAGTCTAATCTGAGAAGCAGGTGGTTGCCTTCCGCAAACATAACATTTGCCTTCCGATTTTTTCAGCTGATATCTGCACCATTTCTTTTATAAATCTGTAAATTTTTCTGCAAGTAGCGATCCTGCACTTTTATTTATGTGACTTGTCTCAGATGGTCTGACATAATGACCATACCTATAACTGAAGTATCAAGAAATGCCCAATATTGTTTGGCCTTAACCTGAACAATTGCTGTCAGCTATTCTTCCCATAGGTGCCACAGACCAAAGGAAAGATCACCTGTGCTCTGGAAATTACAAGTGAGCAATGACTCTGCTGAGGGAGATAGGCAAAGTCCTCAGACTGCTGCTAAATTGCAAGAGGCTAAGATCAGCAGGGACCAGCAGAAAGGTCCCTGAAAGGGTCTCTTAAGCAGAGATGGGCCACCTGATCACTTCTGAAAGCACTACTCACTCTCCGTTGAAATAAATAGTTAATAAACGTGGGTAAATTTGGCAGCTAACATATGTTTCAGTGGTGCAGAAGGAAAAAGAAACAGACTTATGTTTGAAACAGAAGACAGCTGTCTTATGACATGTTCCTGGAATAATTATATTTATCCTGTGGTTTTCTTTGAGGTGCCGGGAGCCATTAAATCCAAAGCAAAAATGGAGCAATATTGTCCACATTTGTTATCTAACATTTTCTTCTATGACCTATTAAATAATTCATATGTACCAGATGCATTATTTAAGATGTTAAATACAGGCAGAATACCAAGAGAACATAGATTTCATGCACTTACGCTTTAGACTCAAGCAAACAACAGGAAGACTATTCAGTAGCTGAGATCCAGTTTTCTCATCTTGGGTATGATCCAAAGCCCCACTGAAGTGAATGGAGAGACTCCCATTGACTTCAGTGGACTTATGGTCAGGCCTATTATGAGTCAATCATTGTTAGTCACACTGGGGACTATACTAGCACACAGATTGTCCAGGGTTTGGGGAGCCCAAAGCCAACTTTTTTTTGTTCCATACGTCCTAATTTGCACTGTATGCTCCTCAGCCATAGTCGAGGACCTGGGTTATTGGCTATAATTCCCTGATGGTTTACAATTGTGAAACTACATTTGTGAAGTTGCACAATTATAATTTTGCAGTAATTTCTTGTCTTTGGAGCTCCTTAATAAGTAACTATTTTTCTTAAACCTCAGTATTTTTTTGAGGTTTAACAATCTGAAGTATATATTTCTTGGTTGCAGTAGCTGAGGATTTTGAGTCTTATTCTACCTTGTCTTTTCTCTTTCATATGATATTTTGCACAGACTCAAATGTAATTAAGGATGGAAGTCTGTTATACTAACCACAAATCTTCTAGGGGAGGATTTCCAAAAGTGCTCAGCGTAGACCTAACTCTGGCCCCACTGCGATCAATTGTAAAATTCCCATTGCCTACGATGGGAGCAGAGGTAGGCCAATGCCTTTTGAAAATCCCACCCTAAATCAACAATGCAAAGTCAGGTGACCTACCTCTAAAATATTGCTTCCCTTTGGTTGACATGTTTAACATTTTTAATTTTAGTATTAAGAGAACAATGCCAGAAGTCCTACTTTTATTTCAGCTTGTTGAATAGCTTCAGTAAAAAAGATCAGAGAAGAGGTATTTCAACCATCTTTTGCTGAAAGGGGTACAGATTACAAGGGTGTACTAGCAGCTCTCAGACTGCAAATTATTAATTAACAAATGCCAGAATTGTCAGTCCTACAATCAGTGTGTCACATGTGAAACTTACATAAGTGTATTCTTTCTTCCTGATCCTGTTTTTTCTTTATGCTTGGGTTTTGAGTGGGACACTTGATGGATTTCATTCTGATATAATCTAATACGTAATTGTTTGTTAATTATCCATAGGTACCTTATAAGGTGCAGCAGAACAGAGTATCACCTCGAAGACTTACTGATTATCCAGTCAACCCAAGGAAAATCAGAAACATGACACTTGTATAGGAGTTACTGCTCTTTGAGGTTCCTGTATCACTGAAATTTACACCTTTGGATGACTTCCTGCAACACAGAAAGATCACCATAATTTCACTTATATTCGAAAACAGGACCATAGATTTATCTATTTTTCATATAATGAACAATTTCTACCAAGAAGAACTAACAATCTTGACTTTAACATACACATTTTCAACAAAATTCTGTATACAAATGATGGACCTGATCCTGTAATAGGATCCAGGCAGGTGCACCTTGCAGAGCTCCACTGACTCCCAGGGGACTTCCCAATGGCAAGGGGCCATGCAATGGAGTCCTATGGAAGTCAGTAAGGCTCCACATGGGCACAAAGGTTTGCTCACCCAGATCCAACTGAAAGATCAGAGACTATATAAGCTGGAGATTTATTAGTCCGGAACAGCAAAATCTATTGCTGGATAGTATAATATTGCTTTTATATTACTTAATTTATACTTTCTGATCATCCCAAGATCCATCATCAACAAACTTTTCCATTTCTTATTTCCTAATATGAGCCAAGATTTCCAATAGGGCTGGTTGAGGATTTTCAATCAAAATTTTTTTTTTGCAAAAAGTGTCTGTTTTCTAAAGAAAAATTCAACTGTTTGTCAAAAAAGTGAACACATAAAAACAAAAAAAATCAGCTTTTGATTGAAAAACAGAATATGTCAGCTGAAAAATGTTGATTCAGAATTCATGTAGCAATGCCTCATGAGAGCTGAAGTTTCGATGTGTCATTTCCCTGTTCTTCTCTATATGCTGAGTTCTCTAGCCAGACATCTCTCTTGGCTTACTCTGGCCAGATTCTCTCATGATGCATCACAGTGGCTCATCAAGATGGGAGACTGTGGTGCATCATGGGAGATGTAGTCTGACCAGGGAGCTTGGCCTATAGAGGAGAATGGGGGCATGATGCACCTGAACTACAACTCACATGAGGCACTAAAGTGGCATTACCAAGTACAAAGTTTTGGTTTTCAGCCAAAAATTATGGGCTGAAACTTTTTCAATTTTCAGCTGAACATTTTTAGTTTATGATTTTTCACCAAAAAGTTAAAATTTTCCATGGAAAAAAACCATTTTCTAACCTGCTCTAGCTGCCATATACTCATAACTTTCTAAGTTATCCTGTAATTTATATATTGATATTTCATAAGGATCAGTACTTTTGAATGTTGGAAAGAAGTGATGGCACCAGAATTATCTCTACAATGATATTCTATGCAACAAAGAGAATAAATCCAGATCCTGAATTGTGGGAAAATTTTGTTTTGCACTCTGAGCATTTTCAATTTCATTAAATTGTGACTACTGAATCCAGATTCTGCATTATTAGTAGCATTTTACTGTCAGTCAGATCAAATGCTGAGGCCAATTCATATTTTGACACATCCAGTTATCTACAAAGATATTTCAAATTCTGGAATACTCCCCCACCTTTTGTCTGTCTTGTCTATTTAGGATGGGATTTTTCAAATGAACTGTCATTGACCTCAATGGGACCCAAAACATTGACATTATACAGAGATAACATAAATAATTTATATCTAAGAGTCTGTGTGTCCTTCCTTTGTATTAACAATGAATTGAGAAAAATCAGTATCGTATTGGTATTAGTATTATTATATCTGATATCCTTTAATATTAGTGTAGGCTAAAATAAATCTGTAACAAACCTAAAGATAAAATCCATTTGCAACAACATGTAGGGCCCAAATCTACAAGAGTTCTGCTAGGGGGAATTCCCATTTAATGCCATGATCAGGCCTAAAGTTACACCAATATTCAAACTGAACTGTAGCACAGAATAGAAAAATATAGCTTTGGTAAGGCTTCCAGTACAAGTGAATGAGTAACAAGCTCTCCTGCATCATTGTATTGTGGTACAAATATGAACATTGTACTGAGAAGAAATTTTATTTAACATTTAGAACTGGTTGAAAAATTTCTAACAGAACAGAAAATGCTGATTTGATGAAAAATTATCAGACATTTTGTTTTGATAAGGTAGAAGAACCTCATTTCAACTGTAATGTTTAGACTTTTATATTACCTTAATATAATATATAAAACACTCAAAAGGCACTTTGATATGGACACTTTGATATTTCTGAAACAAAATATGTTCAAAATTTTCAGTTCATGGGAAATTTTGATTTTTTGTTCCAGTGAAAGGAAATTTTGAAATGTCACAAGTTCCCGTGGAACAGAAATTATGACATTAGACCAGTTCAGGTTCTCCACTAGAAAATGTTGATATGACAAAACTGAAATGTTTCATGCGAAAATAGCAGCATGGTAGACAGTTTCAATGGGCAATTATCAAAATGTTTCATTTCAATAAGATCAAAATGTTTCATCTTTATCATTTTGAATATTATATTATATTATTATGTAACATAAAAGCTGAAAAAAAACATTTTGAGGTTGAAATAAAATATTTTTGGAATGTTTTCATTTTGTACAAAATTCCAAGATTTTGACTTTTCACCCCAGTCTGGGACAAAACCAAATTTCCAGATTTCATGCAGGATGGAAATTACATTTTTTGGTCAACTCTAGGTCAAGTGGTTTGAGCATTGGCCTGCTAAACCCAGGGTTGTGATTTCAATCCTTGAGGGGGCCAGTTAGGGATCTGGGGCAAAAATCAATCTGGGGATTGGTCCTCCTTTGAGCAGGGAGTTGGCTAGATGATCTCCTGAGGTCCCTTCCAACCCTGATATTCTATGCTCCTAAGAGCCTCTCCATTTGTAGCAAATGAGCAATACAAAGGAATCCTTTCATTTATTTCGCTGAGCTCCAGCCCTAAAAACACAGCCATCCCCAGAAGCAGATTCTGCAGTTTTCTTTTCATTTTGCAGTAGACGGCAGGACACAGCAATATGAATTATGCCTACATAACATGATGTTTACATGATATTGTAAATGTCACAAACTAAAAAAAATTGACTTTTTTCAGAATTGTGTAGTGGAACCACAAACTGTATGTGCTGACAGACTGCATCTATTTGCTTTGCTGTCAGAAGTTCAATCATGCAGCTATGGTAGGTTTTTACATAGCATTAGTGTAAGGTTCATTAATGCCAACAATAGCTTTTAAAAGTATTAACTGGTAAAATGAAAATTCTCAAGGACATTGGCTAGGGTTGCCAACTTGGTAAAACCACTCCATGTTCCATTATTAAGTGTTCTGATTTGAATTCTTTACGCATGGGCCTGGAAAGAAGTACTTCATGGACATACAGTATTTCATTCCAGAGTAAGGTTTCTTAAGGTTGTCTCCTTCAGTTTTATATTTCACAGGGTATTAGGAATAAGCTACCTGAACCCACCTAGTCATAGCTATTTAAAAATAGCCTTGACTTCTTGTAGCGGTTTCTCTTTACAACAAGAAAGCATCTCACATTTGAGTGGGCTGGGTAGAAGTAACAGATGCAAATGCTCAGCATTGCCCACAAAAGGTATTCACCTTATCAGGGCCGGCTCCAGGCACCAGCCTAGCAAGCAGGTGCTTGGGGCGGCCACTCCAGAGGGGGGCAGCACGTCCAGCTATTTGGCGGCAATTTGGCGGACAGTCCCTCGCTCCTGCTCGAAGCGAAGGACCTCCTGCCAAACTGCCCCTGCAGATCACGATCTGCTTTTTTTTTTTTGGCTGCTTGGGGCGGACAAAACCCTGGAGCCGGCCCTGCACCTTATTGACTAAATATTTATTTCCCCCCAATAAGATGGCATAGAGCTTTCAGTTATACTTAGTCTCAAACATTTATGAAATGATGTGTATGGTACTTGGTTATCAAATAGAAGTCAGCTAGTGAAAGTCTTTTTTTAATATATACCTTGTCTTTGTAAGAGTTGCATCTGATGAAGAGCTTCAGGGTATTGAGGCTACAGTTGAATTGTAGGAGAGTTGAAAGGGTGAGATAGTGCTTTACCACAGCACTTAGTTGCCAAGGCAGCAAATGTTTGAGTGAAAGCCATAGGAAAAATAACACCTGAACATAATGTACTGAGCAACCTCAGTAATTTAAACATAACACAGAGTTCACTGAATATATTTTGCCTTAGAAGCCTTAAAAGTGTATGACGCTCTGTGTTGCATTATGTAAACTTAATGTGAGAAGAATGTATAATCTCATGCTCATTTTGGGACATAGCAAAGGGCCAGATCCTGCTCCTTTTGTTCCTTTGACTTCAGTGGAAGCTTAGAGTGAGCAAGAGCAGCAGGATATACCTCAAAGACTGGTATAGATCTAGTCAAATCAGGTAGATTTTCAAAGGCACATACATAAGAGCCATTTGAAAATCTACCACACTGAGTAAAACTGATCAGACTGAAAAATAATTTAAATAGATATAAGCTGGTTGAATTTACAGCTATTACAAGATCGGCCAAAATAGACTGCATCCAGGATTGACATTTTTCAATGCTTTCAAACGTATAAAAATTATTTACATTTATTACTCAAAACAATACCACAGGCAGTGGAGGTTATGGAAGGAGGGAGTGGAGGAAGAAAGAAGTTACTGAAATACAAAATTTCATTGCATTTAATTCAGACATGGTAGATTCAGCTGGGGGTTGGTGAGATACCACAGAATGATTTTTTTTTCATGAATGCGAACCCAGATTTTGGGCTTGATTCAAAGCTCATTGACATCAAAGAATTTCTTTCAATTTACTTCAGCGGACTTTGGTTCCGGCTCTTTCTGAGTAACTACTAGACTAGTATAACTGGCATTTGCTTCATAAAACAGCAACTGGTGAATGGTAGGGTTACCATATTTCAACAATCAAAAAAGAGGATGGGAGGAGCCCCGCCCTAGCCCCGCCCCCATCCTGCCCTAGCCCCACCCCTGCCCCTTCCACTCCCTCCCAGTTCCCGCCCCCCTCAGAACCCCTGTAGGGGACAGGTTGCGGAAGCTTGGCGAGGAGCTAAGTGGCAGACCGAGTATGTGACTGAATGCAGGCGGAAGCAGTTGAAGGCCATGCAATGAACTTTGTTCGGCAGACCCTGCCAAAATGTAGTTTAGTATAGTTCAGCATGTTTTTGTCTGTAAACAAGTTAGCTTATATAATGAGTACGATTTATGACTGAAATGAATGTAGCCAGCTGTTGACCCCATGTAACCTTGAGATAAGCGCGGGGGGATATAGCATTGCAGCGGAATCCCTTCAGTGGAGTCCTGCCTGGCCAGCTTTCCCGGACGGTCAGAATCCTCCGCAGCCCCTCCGCGCGCCTCAGGGACTCCCCGCGCCGCTTGGAGTGTAAGTTCTTCCTTCAGTAAAGCCTTGCTTTTTACTCTCAGGCACTGAGTGTCATTCTTTCGCCAGTATCACGGCTCCCCTTGCGGGCACAACCCGCAACCCTCCCCCCGCTCCTTGTCCCCTGACTGCCCCTCCTGGGACCCCTGCCCCTAACTGCCCCCCAGGACTCCACCCCCTACCTAAGCCTCCCTGTTCCTTGTCCCCTAACTGCCCCCTCCTGAGACCCCCCCCATCCTAACTGTCCCCCTATGACTCTACTTCCTACCTGTCCCCTGACTGCCCAAAACCTTATCCACACCGCCACCCCCAGACAGACCCCTCCCCCCCAGAACTCCCGACCCATCCAGCCCTGCTCCCTGTCTCTTGACTGCCCCCTCCAGAACCTCCCTGCCCCTTCTCCGACCCTCTGCCCCCTTACCATGTCGCTCAGAACAGCGTGTCGGGCTCCACGCGGAGCCCGACACGCTGCCGCGCTCCCCATGGAGCACATAGCCCGGTCCCCGCCCTCGCAGAGTGCTGCTGAGCGGCGCGCTAGGCAGCAGGGGGGGAGCAGTTGGAGGAGCTCCAGACTGCCGGAGGCCCGATGTGAACGTCTGGCGATCTGCGAATGCAGGGATGGGGAGGGAGAGAGTGAGAGGAGGGGAGTGATCTCAAGCAGCAGGGGAGAGGAGGGGGAAGCAGAGGAGGGGCTCTGGCTGCCGGAGCCCCGTGCAAGTGGCACGATCCGGCCAGCTGCCCTGTCAGCCACACGCGCTCTGCATGGGGGGGAAATCCGGACATTTACAAATTCCCCCCAGACGCTATTTTTAACTCAGAAAAGCTGGACATGTCTGGGAGAATCCGGACGAATGGTAACCCTAGAATGGGAGCATAGATTTTTCAACCCCCCAGGAAGATAATTAAAAGGTCAGTTTTTGTAACAGGTTTAAAGCTTGCTTTTTGGAAATCCCATAAACTAATTATCTGGATACATCGTTTTAAGTTTCCCCCATGGTTGCATATATCTACAAAGAGCTCCTATCAGCATATGGAAATTGAATTAATTTAGGCTTTTTCATGCTATTTAAGCACAGTGCCAAACTGATGTGGTGTGGCGCTGCATAACCTTAGTGCAATTCTGCCTCAAGACTTCCTCCTAGAGCTCTCCAGAACACAGCGGTAGCACAGGCCTGGTGCTATACTCTTCTGGGTTGCAACAAGCCTCCTCTGCTGCACTGGGCCAGCTCTTTTGAGTCAATGCAGAAGGGGTAGAAGAATCATGGCCCCACTAGTTCCCATCTTACTATAGTGTGCTTCCGAGGGCTGCTTGCAGGAAGCAGTCTCTGTGCTCCAGGAAGGACAGGGACTGCAATTATGGCCTTCTGCTGAGCAGGCTCCTTGAGCCTTTCTCTGAACTATGCATCCATAAGCATGTGGGTCATTGTAAAAATGCCTCCTTCTAGAGCAGTGTTCCCTTATTCCTTGTTTGCTGATGCTTCTCCTCTTTCCCTCCATCCAGGGCCGGCTCCAGGCACCAGCTGACAAGCTGGTGCTTGGGGCGGCAGATTGTTCGAGGCGGCATTCTGCCCAATCCTAGGGCGGCACGGCCGCTTTTTGTTTGTTTGTTTGTTCCGCTCCAGCTGCCCTGTAGGGGGCGGCGGCGCGGAGAACCAGAGCGCTCTGCAGGGCAGTCCTCTTCCTTCCCTCCCCGCAGACCGGAGCGGAGCCCTCGCGGCAGGCGGCAGCGTCCCTGCTGTAGCCCTGGCAGCCCCCTTTTCTCTCTCTCCCGCCTGCTCCCCCCCCAAGCCGGTCCCCCTGCACCCGCGCTCTGGCCACGCCACAGGTTTTTTTTTTTTGCTTTACTGTTCTGGCCGCCCCGTTTTGTTGTTGTTGTTGTTGTTTTTTTCCTTGGGGCAGCCAAAAAGCCAGAGCCGGCCCTGCCTCCATCCTTGGTCTATTGTCACTTCTCATTAGTATAAGCACTCAGAGCAGGCGCCTGGTCTTCCTACTGGGCTGTAAAGTGCTGCACACAGCAATGTGGAACTACAGAAATAATAAGCATAAGTAATGAAATCTATATCACTTGACCCTCATTGACCAGACTGCTGACAAGTTTTGCCCTGCATTGCAGAGGCTGTTCATTTATCACAATGAACTCAATCAGAAATAATTAATGAAGAACTTCTAATGGGTATTGATAGGTTGTCCACCAAACTCAGTTTTTTTCCACCCTCTTATACCACTACACTCAGCAACTTCATAATTAATAAACCTTAGACTCCTTAAATTCATCAGTTAATCCCTTTCCATGGGGTGGGGGAAGATAGAATTAACAGCAGATGCATTCTGAGCTCGTTAGGGGTGCTCTAGAACAGAAACTGTAAGAAGATCCCAGGAGCTACAATTACCAATGTTACATTACTGAGATATGCACCTGCTTGTGTTTGTTAATTTTACAACTGGATAAGAATTGCTCAACAGACACCAAACATATTTTTCCACTCTTGTTTTACACAATGAACAGTTATTATAATGTAGCTAGCCTAACTGCATCGGAAAGGTAATACATTTAAACTTCCATCCTCATAGTTCTCTTGCTCTGCAGCACGCGTCTCACACGCTGGTGGGTTACTGCCGGTGATGAGCCAAAGCAATGGCTAAAGTGGCTATAATTATAGCAATTTATATGAAAGGTCCTGAAGTGCAGTTACTGTATTTTCCCCTTCTGTGCATATATGGTAGCATAAGCTGCAGTCCAGAGTAGAGAGTCAGCTGGAGCTGCAGAGCTCAGAGGTAATAGTGCATTGAACTCAGCTTGCTCCTCTAGCTCTATTTTCTGCTTTGCAAACACCGTTCTCAGATAATTGCTAGCACTGGGATAGGATTTTTTTCCTGTCAAGGAGCAAGCGAACTTTATGATGGTTTAAAGATCTGACTGAAAGGTCAATTGGCATAATCAACAATTTAAGTAATAAATCTATTATCATTCTTTCGGTTTCATTACCTCAGCTAATGACTCCTTCCCCGGGGTTAGAATTGGCATTTCAGTGCTAGTGGAATGACTTTTTCCAACAGTCAGGTATGCTTCTGAGTGTGCATTACTGCCAAGGTAATTTATAATAAAAAAACCTCAAAAGAACACACTGGTTACTTTGTACTCTGATCAGTCATATATATTTTTTAATATTTTTTTATTTTTTAATAGTGCCTTGGAAAACCCTTCCCAGAATATACAAAATACTGTATATTCTGGTTGTACTTGCACATCAGTTTCTGTAATATTAGTCAAAAATAAGAAAAACATTCTGACAAAGCTTTTGGAAATGCACAAAAATAGTGCTACAGTTTTGGGGGGAGATAAATGCATATGACTTCACAGAATAAAATGACAGCAGCAGTTTTGGGGTAAATTCTCATCTTTGTTTTGCTTCTCTAAATCCAGAATAACTCCACTGAGGCCACTTTATCCAACAGAGTAACTCCAGATGTACTTCAGAGTGGCTGAGATGAGATTCTGGCCTATTATTTTAACAATCTCAAAAACAAATGAAAATATGCTTTAGGGTATAAAAGTTGCTTTTTTCCAAGTTCTGCACTTAAGTTCTCTGCTCATCATTAGCTTTCCTTATTTGACCATGGTCCATATAGTGTGTATATATATATATATATATATATATATATATATATATATATATATGTATTAGTAATAGTATTTTGATATTTTATACTGAATTCAAATTTGGTATAATTAAATTAGTATCAAACTGAAAACAAATGTAGAACTAGAAGCATAATTAAATACTTGACCTAACTAGGTAATACTGGATGTCACCCAATTGCCTGAAAGTATGTGTAATATCCTCTAATTCTCAGTCCTTATACTGATTATGGGTTCAGTGCCTTGAACTCTCAAGGATGAACAGAAACCACATGCTAGCCAGCGAAGCCCTCATACTACTTAGTTCATTGATAGTAGGTTAATCTTACCTGTTAGAGAAGAACTGGCTGTACCAGGTAAAAAGATTAATTTCCTATTAGGGCTATGTCTACACTTACGGTGGTGTGTAGAGTACATACACTACACCCACCCCAGCACAAGTTTAAATAGCAGTGTAGATGGTGAGGCACTGCTTAGGTGAGTAAAGACATGCCAGAACCTTAGGGAATATATCCTACCTGGTTCTCTACATGCTGAAGCTGTGCCTCCCCTGTCTACATGGCTATTTTTAGTACTGTAGTGTCCTGCTGCATCCCCCCTCATCTGTACTGGCCAGCAGAGCTTGCCAGATGAAGAGGCAGTGCTGCCCGCTCTCCAAGAGTGGTATAGCAGCTGTACTTCTCCTGCACACCTCAAAGTTTAAGAGACATTGTGACTTGTTGAGACACAATGTCTCTCAGAGATCCCACTGGCTACCAGGGGCTTGTCTCCACTTACTGAGGGATCGATGCTTGGCGATGCTTGGGACCCCTCAGGGGGTCGTGAGGTTATTACATGGGGAGTCGCAAGCTGTCAACCTCTACCAGAAACCCCGCTTTACCTCCAGCATTTATAATGGTGTTAAATTTATAAAAAAGAGTTTTTAATTTATAAGGGGAGGTCTCACTCAGAGGCTTGGTTTGTGAAAGGGGTCACAAATACAAAAGTTTGAGAACCACTGTAGCAGGTCTAGTGAAGACCTGATAAATAGACCACTGATCGCTCTCCCATCGACTCCGGTACTCCACCGGAACGAGAAGCATAAGGTACCACAACCCAATGTGGTATAGTCACCCCAAAAGGTCAACCTAAGCTACCTCGACTCCAGCTACGTTATTCAGGTAGCTGGAGTTGCGTAACTTAGGTTGACTGTGCCCCATTGTGTAAACCTGCCCTGCAGAGAAAGGCTGGTATAGCCTGCTAGCTGGGCTTATCTCAGCCTGATTCTATACATGAGTGTGTGCGTGTAGGCCAACCCCAACATGAGGAAATTCCAGAATTCCTGAGACAAATGAGAAGCTAGCAGCTCAATAATGTCTGCTAGACCTGCTGAAACGCTACAATGGATTTCTGCAAAAATATCAGGCCTGTTTGGGATGCAGGGTGAGAGAGGGAGATATATTTACCTTAACTTTTACAGACAGAAAAGCATGTGAGTTTGGTTTGAGGTTTGGGAAATTTCTTACTCTTAGTATAATTATTAGCAGTAGTAATTATTTATGATTATTATGATAGCAACCCAAGGCCTGAACCTATTGTGCTGGACCATGTGCAAACACAGAAAGGAAAAAATCCCTGTGCTGGAGGGCTTGCAATTTAATAACACGAACATATGAAGGGGATACACTCACCTCAAGTCTATAGAAAGGTGTGGTCACATCCCTAATTGCATGCCATATGACAATGTTATAATAAATTCATAGATTGGGTAAATACTAATAAAATACAATATACCCTGTCTCTAGACAAGAATCATTGGTGTGATTCTTTCTGCAATCTAATTTGACAGGCTGGACTAAGATACCTTTTGTGGTCTAATCAGAAGTCAAGGCTCCACTCTACAGCTATTTCTTGGGGCAATGTAACAACCCACCTGTAAAACACAATACAGAAGGGATAAATTAATGCTCATTAGCAATTCCTATTTTATTCATAGTGATATGTTCTAAAAGAGCAGCCAGCAAATTACTGGCCTTACATGAATCAAATGTATGTTATCCAACACTCATCCAGCATATCAGGTGAAATCATCTGTGTACTATTTCATAACACCATTAAAGTTTTAGCTTCTGAAACTTTAAATACAAAGAGACGGTAAGCTAAATATTTAAGAGAGGCTAGGATTAAATTCCTCTGCCCTTCAGGAACTCTTCCTAGTAATTTATAATAGATGAGCTTACTTACTACTTGAAAAAGAAAAACACATACAAATCAGGGTTAATTAGTTTTACATTTGAGAATAAAACTATTTGTTAACCAACCATGATCCATATTACATTAACCTGCAAAGTTTGTTCTAAAAGAGAGTTTCTACTTTACTCCGAGCTAAGTTTACCTGACTTTTTATGATTATTTCTATGAAGGTTGTATTTTTGGTTCAACCAGATCACAGTGTCATATATCACATAAGGCTTTATGGTACAAATTACATATCCAATGACTCTGGATTTAAGGGATGGGATTTTCAGAGGGAATTACTGCTGGCATTCTCTGCTCCCATTACAGTCAGTGGGAGACTAAGAACATAAGAACGTCCATACTGGGTCAGACCAAAGATCCATCTAGCCTAGTACCCTGTCTTCCGGCAGCGGCCGATGCCAGGTACCCCAGAGGACATGAACAGAACAGGCAATCACCAAGTGATCAATCCCCTGCTGCCCACTCCCAGCCTCTGGCAAACGTAGGCTAAGGACACCGTCCCTGCCCATCTTGACAAATAGCCATTGATGGATCTATCCTCCATGAATTTATCAAATTCTTTTTTGAACTCTGTTATAGTCTTGGCCTTCACAACATCCTCTGACAAAGAGTTCTACAGGTTGACTGTGCATTGTGTGAAGAAATACTTCTTTTTGTTTGTTTTAAATCTGCTGCCTATTAATTTCATTTGGTGACCCTAGTCCTTGTGGTATGAGGAGTAAATAGCACTTCCTTATTTACTTTCTCCACACCAGTCATAATTTTATAGATTTCTGTCATATCCCCTCTTACTCATCTCTTTTCCAAGCTGAAAAGTCCCAGTTTTATTAATCTCTTCTCATATGGAAGCTATTCCTTACCCTTTTTTGTTGCCCTTTTCTGTACCTTTTCCAATTCCAATATATCTTTTTTGAGATGGGGCGGCCACTTCTGCATGCAGTATTCAAGATTTAAGCATACCTGGGATTTATATAGAGACAATATGATATTTTCTGGCTTATTCTCTATCCCTTTCTTAATGATTCCCAACATCTTGTTCCCTTTTTTGATTGCCGCTGCACATTGAGTGGATGTTTTCAGAGAACTATCCACAAATGCTCCAAGATCGCTTTTTTGAGTGGTAACAGCTAATTTAGACTCCATCATTTTATATGTATATTTGGGATTATGTTTTCCAATGTGCATTACTTTGCATTTATCAACATTGAATTTCATCTTCCATTTTGTTGCCCAGCCACCCAGTTTTATGAGATCCCTTTGTAACTCTTCGCAGTCTGCTTTGGACTTAACTATCTAAAGTAGCTTTGTGTCATCTGCAAATGTTGCCACCTCACTGTTTACCCCTTCTTCCACATCATTTATGAATATGTTGAATAGGACCGGTCCCAGTACAGATCTCTGGGGGACACAACTATTTACCTCTCTCCATTCTGAAAACTGACCATTGATTCCTACCCTTTGTTTCTTATCTTTTAACCAGTTACCAATCCATGAGAGCACCTTCCTTCTTATCCCATGACAGCTTACTTTGCTTAAGAGCCTTTGGTGAGGGACCTTGCAAAGGCTTTCTCAAAATTTAAGTACAGTATATTCCCTGGATCCCCTTGGTCCACATGCTTGTTGAAGAATTCTAGTAGATTGCTGAGGCATGATCTCTCTTTACAAAAAACATGTTGACTCTTCCCCAACAAATTATTTTCATCTATGTGTTTGATAATTCGGACTACTACTGTCTTGAATGGGAACAAATAGGCCAGCACTTACTGCCTTGGAAAACCCTTCCCAGAATATACAAAATACTGTAGATGGTTTCATTGCAATGATTCAAAATAGGGAACTATGTCTCTGTCATATACATAATTCACGGTTTGTGTTACTGTAACACCGACAGATCCCGGTCGTCGGCAGGCGGTATTGAACCTGGGGCCTCTGGAATTTAGTGCATGAACCGAAAGCCATATGGCTGTTAGCTAAGGCTCTAGAGTAGATTCATTAATCTTTCTCTAAATGGTCTCAGTGTCCCTAGATGGGACAGAGCACCACACCCAGGAAGTGTGTGGGTTACATACTTCCCCTAGCTGAGGAAACACGGTCCCGAGCTTCAGAGTCTTCCCAGTTGAAATTCTGGACGAGCCACCACTTGTAACACCGACAGATCCTGGTTGTCGGCGGGTGGGCTTAAATCTGGGGTCTCTGGAGCTTAGTGCATGGGCCTCTACTGCATGAGCTAAAAGCCACATGGGCCTTTAGCCAAGGCTGTAGAGCAGACTCATTAATCTCTCTCTATGTGGTCTCAGTGTCACTAGATGGGACAGAATACCACACCCAGGAGGTGTGTGGGTTATATTAATCTGTTACAGGTATTATTTTCTTAATATCTTTAAAAAAGTACTAATGGGTTACAGGGAGAGGATATTCTAGCACAGGCTGTGGGAAATCAGGGTCTAAGGCAGGGGTAGGCAATCTTTCAGAAGTGGTGTGCCGAGTCTTCATTTATTCACTCTAATTTAAGGTTTTGCATGTCAGTAATACATTTTAACGTTTTTAGAAGGTCTCTTTCTATAAGTCTATAATATATAACTAAACTATTGTTGTATGTAAAGTAAATAAGGTTTTTAAAATGCTTAAGAAATTTCATTTAAAACTAAATTAAAATGCAGAGCCCCCCGGACTGGTGGCCAGGACCTGGGCAGTGTGAGTGCCACTGAAAATCAGCTCGTGTGCCGCCTTCGGCATGCGTGCCATAGGTTGCCTACCCCTGATCTAAGGTAAGGCCATGGACTCTTAAACCACAATATCATCATTAAATGAAAGGAAATACACAACTAGACAGCATTATTGCTATTAATAATCATTATAACATAATGCTTGAAGAAAACAAAATATTTTTTTCCCCTGTGTGGCAAGTGAGGTGGTGTTTGTGAAAAACCAGTAATTTCCATTAGTCAGATGAGGGCTGCTTTTATTTTCTGCTCTGCTTTCTAATTTAAAAAACTGTACCGGTGATTAAAATATTTTAATATTAAAAAATCATACCAACAGGAGCTGTTCTGAGGGTACTATATCATTTCAGGCCTTCTTTCCTTTGTGCTAGTAAATATACCACTTTCCTGTTGACCACCCTCTCCTGGCTCCCTAGTCTCCCTTTCCCCACCATTCCTCCTTGTGAAGAGAGCTATTATGTTACAAATATGGGAGTGGCCATGCTAATGAGATGATGTAATGCTAGTGTAGCTATGGTTGTGATTGGCCTCTGAGTACGTCCGCTATGGAATAGCTAATTCTAGAAGCCTGAGCAGACCCAGACTAATTCATCTCAAACTGATTGGTGCAGATTATAAAAGCACTGTCTGTGCTTCTTTTCAAACAGCCTGATTTCTCAGTGGCTACACTTCCCTTGATAACACTGGTCTACAATTTTTGAGAAGTCATTTGCTTCAGAGATAAAATGTGCTATTTATTATATATTTTGATGTGCTGAATTCAAATATGACAATTAAAACAACTGATTGGCTACTGTTTCTAAGATATTTAAGTTTTTACATTTTATGTCTATGTATATTGTGTAGATAGTAGAGTTTTAAACATAAATTGTAAACCTAGGTCTTTTCATGTGTTTATGGTTGCTTTACATGATAATATTTCACCTGTCCTGTTTATGTAACACTTTAAAAATCAGCAAAAGGGTTATATAAATAAAATTTATTATGAAACAAAAGGCAAAAAACTATTATGTACATAGTTTAGTCCTATTCAGTGTCTACTCGGCGCTTCTTGGCTTGTCTCTTGTATTCATTAAATGGAGCATCTCTTGTCACTGTCCAGCAATAGCCTGCAAGCATTGATGGGCTCCATTTGCCCTGATAGCGTTTCTTCATTGTTGCAATGTCCTGGTGAAATCGCTCGCCGTGCTCGTCGCTCACTGCTCCGCAGTTCGGTGGAAAAAAATCTAGATGAGAGTGCAAAAAATGTATCTTTAGTGACATGTTGCAACCAAGGCTTTTGTATGCCTTGAGGAGGTTTTCCACCAACAACCTGTAGTTGTCTGCCTTGTTGTTTCCGAGAAAATGTATTGCCACTAACTGGAAGGCTTTCCATGCCGTCTTTTCCTTGCCACACAGTGCATGGTCAAATGCATCATCTCGAAGAAGTTCACGAATCTGAGGACCAACAAAGACACCTTCCTTTATCTTAGCTTCACTTAACCTTGGAAATTTTCCACAGAGATACTTGAAAGCTGCTTGTGTTTTGTCAATGGCCTTGACAAAGTTCTTCATCAGACCCAGCTTGATGTGTAAGGGTGGTAACAAAATCGTCCTTGATTCAACAAGTGGTGGATGCTGAACACTTTTCCTCCCAGGCTCCAATGACTGTCGGAGTGGCCAATCTTTCTTGATGTAGTGGGAATCTCTTGCCCGACTATCCCATTCGCAGAGAAAACAGCAGTACTTTGTGTATCCAGTCTGCAGACCAAGCAAGAGAGCAACAACCTTCAAATCACCACAAAGCTGCCACTGATGTTGGTCATAGTTTATGCACCTCAAAAGTTCTTTCATGTGGTCATAGGTTTCCTTCATATGGACTGCATGACCAACTGGAATTGATGGCAAAACTTGCCATTCTGCAATAAAACAGCTTTAAGACTCATCTTCGATGAATCAATGAACAGTCTCCATTCATCTGGATCGTGAACGATGTTGAGGGCTGCCATCACACCATCGATGTTGTTGCAGGCTAGAAGATCACCTTCCATGAAGAAGAATGGGACAAGATCCTTTTGACGGTCATGGAACATGGAAACCCTAACATCACCTGCCAGGAGATTCCACTGCTGTAGTCTGGAGCCCAACAGCTCTGCCTTACTCTTCAATAGTTCAAAATCCCTGACAAGGTCATTCAGTTCACCTTATGTTATGAGGTGTGGTTCAGAGGAGGAGGATGGGAGAAAATGTGGGTCCTGTGACATTGATGGTTCAGGAACAGAAGTTTCATCCTCTTCCTCTTCCTCGTCTGACTCAAGTGAGAATGATTCTGGTGCATCAGGAACTGGCAGTCCTTCTCCGTGGGGTACTGGGCGTATAGCTGATGGAATGTTTGGATAATGCACAGTCCACTTTTTTTTCTTTGACACACCTTTCCCAACTGGAGGCACCATGCAGAAGTAACAATTGCTGGTATGATCTGTTGGCTCTCTCCAAATCATTGGCACTGCAAAAGGCATAGATTTTCTTTTCCTGTTCAACCACTGGTGAAGATTTGTTGCACAAGTGTTGCAGCATGTGTGGGGCCCACCTCTTGTCCTGATCTCCAATTTTGCAGCCAAAATAAAGGTGATAGGCTTTCTTAACCATAGTGGTTATACTGCCCTTTTGTGATGCAAAAGTCACTTCACCACAAATAGCAGAAGTTATCTGTACTGTTCACACAAGTACGAGGCATCTCTGCTCACTTTGGCTAAACAGAAATGTGTCCCTTTGCAAAATCAAACACTGACAAATAAGAGAGCATGACACTGTATGATTTCTAGAGCTGATATAGGGCAATTTGTTCAGCAGAGTGATGTAAGCTTCGTTACGGTTGCATCATTCATGACTTCTAGGAATAACATGATGCAATTCCTATCATGTATGACGCAATACCAGCTTCAGATTGCATCATTCATTGTTTTGCCTAAAAAGCAAGTACTGTCCAAACCCAGTCATAGATTTATTCATAGATCCAGTCAAAGATGTCTTTTAGTCATTTCTGGTTTAAATTGAGATCCCTTCCCTTTATAACTCACTTATCCTCCGCCATTCCCAAGTCAAGGGTCGTATATACTGACCCAATAGCATATCTTGAAAACTAGAGCCAAACAACAATTGTAAGCATCATTTTCGTTCTCAGTGACCCAGAATTAGTAAAGTTTGACTACATTTATTTCAGAAGCATTTTGGCTGTAGAGCAGTGTAGGCTGTACAGTCCCCAGAGAGGCTAAAATAAAAAAGAATAGCAGTTTCCAGGCTTTCCAGTCCCAAGTCATATCATGAGTCAGGCCTCAGAAAGTCAGAAGATTTAAAAAAAAAAGTCATGTTCTTTTTATTTTCTTTCTGGTGTCTGAGCCTTTATGGTGCCCCCAGGTCATATTTTCAAGCTTTTCTCCACAACCACAGGGGTTAGAAACTTCCTTGACCATCCTCTGTCTTCCTGCAATGCGCTAATTCATCCCCAGGCACAGGGGTCTCTTGGGAAAATAGTATATGATCATGTAATTAAAGACTATTATAATGCATACACATAAGGGGTGGGGGGGGAGGAATTAAGGTTGCCCAGGGATAATTCTGGGATTTCCTAACTTTTGAATGTTTGGCTTTGCAACCTTAACATTTTTTTAATGTAGTTTTCTTGTATGTAATTATTATTTATACAGCACCAAATATACTAGGTACTTCCCAGGACAAATTGAACAGCCAGGTTCTTGTGCCTTGCCTTTCTATTTTTGTCCCGTGAACAGCTTCAGACAAAATGAAGGAGCTCTACAGCACGGGCAGCAGCAGCTCTTCTGAAGCCACTGCCCATCGGAGGAGGAAGAGCAAGCAGAACAGTAACCAGACCAAGACTTCACTTTATTGAGATCAGGAGGAAGAATGATAATAGCTACAGCCACCACATTAAAAGACACTAGACTGTCCAGGGGGAATGCAACTACTGTGCCACCATAATTATGCAGCATCACCTCCCCTTGTTCCTGGCCAAATCAGCTTGTCAGGGGTGGGGAGAAAAAGGGTTCTGACCCTTTCCCTCTATGGAGAGGTGAACACTGGCAGCTCGACAGTGTACTTCAACACCCTGACTGCTGAGACTCAACTTGGTGACCATCCTTTGCACAGGGTGTATGTGGTAGGGAAAGAGACACATTTGCACCCTGTTCCTCTCTTGTGCACCAACAATCATGATGATCTTGTCCTAAATGTCTTCTTATTCGAAAACACACTTTCATGAGCAGTTAAATGGTGAAGGTTCTCAGATGAGGCTGAGGAGAAATCCTTCATTTCTGCATATTGTTGACAACCTGATGCTTTTTTTTTTAAAATCCGGAGTAGAAAGAAACAAACACCGAGCATGAAGACTTTGTCCTTAACTTTCCCAGTACCAGTAAAATGAAGTAGGGAAAGGGGTATACTTTTAACTTCATCCTCTTCCCAAACTTCAAAGAATAACTGCCGAGCATCTTTTTGAACACATTAATTCCTTTGCCTGAACAGAGATTGAATATTCTAAACTGATAATTAATATGCCTTTTACCTTTTAATTAAAAAGTTAACTGCCACGGGTAAGTGCCAGGTAATATTTGAATGCTGGGTATTTTCAAATACTCTCTTCTGCAATAAGCAACCAGTCAGAGTTGAGACAAGGAAGCATTATTCATGCTTCTAAAGGTTTAGGGGACTTATAGTGACTGAAGCTGGACAATGTTTTCTTTACTCCAAGGCTGAGGGACATACAGATTATCAGAGAGCAGACATCTACTCATTACCTGCATCACTATTTTCTAGGCTGACCTAGAAACAGAGTTTTATATTTTGGGTTTTTTTAGGAAGGAGAGATGATTCATATTATACAATAAGCTCTATCCCACATGTCTCCTGATGTAAGACTGTCAATTTTTCCAAATTACGTCTGATTCTTTTGTGACATTGACAGCTGTGGGACTCTGCTGTAACCATTGACTCATTTCCTTTGCATGGGCCCAGAGGTTAGACTGCAACTTAAGGTCCCAAGTGATTAAAGCTTACTTTATATTTTAAACCATTCACGCCTTTAAAATTTGGTTTATTTTTATATTTTTCATGTTTTAATTGGGTAAGCTACCAGGTAAGTCTGGATGACCAGTCTCAAATCATACAGTGATTGGGGATATGCGTGTTAAACCCCTCACTATTAAGGAATTAATTAAAGCCTATAATTATAGCATGCACAGGGTAATTAAGGCTGAGCTCCAAATTCCATTCTATACCCCTTCCCTTTTCTGAGACACACACCTTCCTCAAACAAAAGCCTTCCTGTCTGAAGTTCCCATGTTTGGTTTCAGCCCCAAAGTGATTTTTTTTTTTAAAGAAAGTTTGAGCAAAATTGGTTCAGCTGCTCTTGAGTTTATTTAGCAAGAAAGCATGAAAATGCAAAGAAGAATGTTTTCCCTATATGTGCCAATCTGAAATTTTGGGCTGGGCTTGGATAACTCTTCTGTCTTGTTTTTCAGTTACCATTAAAATACAGTTCTACGTTGAAAAGTGACTATAAAAAACAGCACGTGGAGTTTGATAGCTATTGTCTCTCAGTGACTTCCAGTTAAAATCCACTCAGTTACTAGCCCTGCAAATTCCACCTGGGTTCTGAAAATCAAACAAGATTCCAGCCAACTTACATATCATCACGAGTTATAAAAGTGCTGCAGACCAGTGAGCCCTTTAGTTGCACGTGTAACGTATTGTCTTCCAATTAACCCCTAGCCACATGTGCATAATGTAATTGACTTCACACTGTTGCACATGTGAAAGTCATTGGAAGTTGGTGAACTCTACTATTGATGATGGACAAAATGGAACAGAATACAGCTCACGCTCTCTTAGCTGTGTTGGGCTTACAGGATTAATGGGAATAAAAAGCAGTAAGGTCCAGAGCCACAAAACTACGTAGGCAACTAAGTCGCAGTTTTAGGCTCCACTGTGATCCACAAAACTCCCACTGTACCCTGTAAGTGCCCACTTTCCCTCACTGCCTAAGTTTCTGCCTCTGAGCACGTGCACTGCTGCCACACTTTAGGCATCCGGGTGCCTGCCTCCAAGCATGAGCCGCAAACCGAGGGAAGATAGTTGTTTGGCTTGGCTGCCTAACTGGCATGTGGGGCCTATCTGGTAGGAAGTCTCTGACCATGACTACTGGATTGGGGCCCATTCAAAATCTGACAGGAGGAGGATGAGGTGGTGATGGCTAGCTTATAATATTTAGCCCAGTGGTTAGAGCGTGCTGGATAAATACTTAGAGAGTCATTGGACCAGAAAGAGGGTGAGAATGACTTGTGTAGCCTGGTGCTTAGGGCACATATGTGAGAGACCCAGTGTCTAGCCCCCTGCGCTAATGACTTTTTAATTACTTATCCACAGTGGAAAAGTTTCAACAGGACAGCTTGTGGGAGCCCCACATCGGAATATCCCATAGCTCAGTGGTTAGAGCACTTTCCTGAGAGCTGTAGGAGACTCCTCTTCAAATCCTTTCTTCCTCTCAGTCAATTCCCCTCTAGGTTTCCCACATCCCATATGAGTGTTCTAACCATTGGGCTATAAAAGTTATAAGCTGGGCACCACCACTAACTGCTTTGTGTGCAGTGAGGTAGGTGCCTAATTCATTCTTCTAAGAAACACACAGAAAAGCTGGGTATGTGCAGGAAGTATGAGATTGTAATGAATATATGCATACACAAATACGGGACAGCACAGACACTCTTGTTTTCAGGAATACTGATTTATAAACTGGTTTGCTTGCTGTCTCCTCGCTCCTTTTGTTACAGATGATATGTTTTTGAATATTTTCATTTGTCACGAGGTGAAATAGTTGCATCTTGCATTTAAAAGAAACATTTCCTACTCACTATATTTTCAGTCCTCAGCACATATTTCCCCCTTATCAATGATCCTGAACTATGAACATTCCATTTAGTTGGAACAACCCAACCTGGAGTTTGAATCTGCTTTTCAGTTTGTACCACTAGGTGGCCCTTTGTGCTCTCGGATGCATGCTGAGGAGTTCAGCAGGTGAATGCATCTTATTGGTTTACTAGCGGCATGATGCCACTGGGCAGCCCTTTTTAAGAGAAAAGCCAGGAACAGTGGAAAGAGCTTTTGTACAGTCTCCCTGTTGTGAGGAAGTGGAAATCTGTGAGCTGTCATTTCAAAACAAACATGAGTGAGGTGAGTGGATAAACCTATTATCTGGAGAGAGAGTTGTAGGTATCTGAAGCAGGAATAAAACCAGTAACAGGGGGAAATGCAGCATAAGGAAAATCAGATGAGTTTTTTTAAAGTCAATTTAAATCAACTATGGAATGAAAAGTTTGAGAAATGAAGACATTCATAACTGAGTAAATTAATGAGTACCTATAGTTAACAGGATTATATAATGCTTTGTTTGAATATGTAAAGCACCCAGAACTAAATATTATACTTACTCTTATAAATAAGATTGTTTGGAAATGACCAGGTAGTTCTTATTTTTTTACTTAATTAAAAACAGAATGAGATCACACTGTACCTCTTAGCATAGCCTGCAGACATATGAAACGTCTGATCTCTGGTTGTGAAATATGAAATACATCAGTTTCTAACAAAGATTATTATTAATTCTTGTTATCTATTACTAAGTATAACTCCATAGGTGTGCATGGTACTTTGGAGATATAAAATAAGACAAGCTTTATCATTTTTTAAGATTTCATTTTATGTTTTTGTTCAATGTAGAAGAAGTGAGCAGAGAGGTCAGTGGTGTAAAAGTTAGATATTAAAGTATAAACCTCATTTGAAAAATGCCTTGGTTGTAGTTTGCCAGTGCTATGAACTGGGTAGCTATTGTCCTGGGAAAGATTATATCTACACTTGTCCTTATAACCAGCAAAGGAAAAATGCAAATAACATCAAGCATGAAAGGACCTTTGTGTATTTCGAAAAAGAAAGCTGAAAATTCAGTCACTACACTTACCCTATTTGCAGTGAAAGAGTTTGGCAGTGACAAGCCAATATTTTTATTTTTAAAAGTGTATTCATTCCAAATGTCGGGCAGGTTCAGCTAGTAGAACCTGGATTTCTATAGTTCAGCTCTTTAACTCATCCCAAATCAATTCAGCTAGTTGTAATTATGTCTTACTTAGCACTTATTTTTGGAGGCTTCTTTTCTATCACTGTCTTTTTTGACAGATGGGTGTTCCTTTCTTGGCAGTCAGGGTAAAATTAACAACCACACAAAGTATGTTTCTGCCTATGGCTATTGCTGTTTTCTACCACATTTTAAATGACTGACTTGTGATATAAACACAACGAGGAGACATAAGGAGAGATGTAGTGTAGTGGTCTTTGCAAAAGGGTCATACGGCAGGCATATTTCCGTTTCCAGTATGCATACCCGAACAGGCTAAGAAATGGGGAATCCCCGTCATGTGTTCCTGCTATGTGTAATGTACATAGAATACTGAGATAAGGCACCAGTAACCCCACAGCTTTTCATCTGCTGATTGGATGTCTACATTGAATAAACTGGATACAGTTCATATTGTAGCTTTTATATACAAAGTATCCCTTTGTCACATACATTAACAGAAACACTTTGTTTGCTATGGCATCATTATGCTGGTAAAATATTAACTTTTCCTAATGTAAAATGATGACAGGTTGATTATTATTGTCTATATCTGTATCATGCCAACGCAGTTTTGTATTACATTGCCATTTCAGCAGCTGTTCATACAGTAGTGCACAGTGCAATAGTTTACATTAGGTTCCCTTCTTTGACATAACCTCTTTTCTCTAGTCAAGGAGCTAAGAGTTCTCATGAGCATCAAAGCCAGCACATCTATACAACAACTGGGATCCCATATTTTTATTAATATACTTACCTGTCCCACACAAAATAGCACTTCTAGCAAGTCCCCATCGCAGAGGATACTGCTTTCCTTCCCAGTACATTTCTCAAGCCCCTGCCAAGTGTCTATTTAACAGTTTTTAACTCTATCATTGATGCTTCGAGGGACAGAGCTGCTGTCATTGTCATACAGAAGACGATAACACACGGAGCACTTATTTCTCAGGACAGAAAAACAAATGGAGCAGCCCAGGTTATCTTAATTAGAAGGACTCTGGTTAAAAGAACTGAGGCAAAAAGAAAGATAGGCAGAAGACAATCACTTTAGTTGTCTGAGTGTGCAGTGTTTAGACTCCTGAAGTGGCTCCTGATGGATTTTGTCTGAAACATAGTAACTGGAAATGTTTAAGATACATATTTGCACCAGATCGTTTTGTTATCCGCCATAAAATCAGAGGATAATATGACTGAAAAGCCAGACTCAAATATGGCTATCAAATATCCAGAAGTGGGAGAGGGAAAGCAGGGAGAATGGTGAGGATGGTCCAGCGATTGTATTTTTTTATGCTAATCATTGTCACACTGTTAATGGAGCTTAGAATGCAGACTTAGAGACATAAGAACCAGGGCCGGCTCCAGGGTTTTGGCTGCACCAAGCAGCCAAACAAAGAAAAAAAAAAAAAAGCCACGATCACAATCTGCAGCGGCAATTCGGTGGGAGATCCTTTGCTCCGAGCCGGAGTGAGGGACCGTCTGCCGAATTGCTGCCGAACAGCTGGACATGCCTCCTCTCTCCAAAGTGGCCGCCCCAAGCACCTGCTTGGTAAGCTGGTGCCTGGAGTTGGCCCTGATAAGAACATAAGAATGGCCATATTGGGTCAGACCAAAGGTCCATCCAGCCCAGTATCCTGTCTACCGACAGTGGCCACTGCCAAGTGCCCCAGAGGGAGTGAACCCAACAGGTGATGATCAAGTGATCTTTCTCCTGCCATCCATCTCCCCATAACTGAACAAAAATGAGACCCTTCAAAGCCCATTTGCTGCCCCTTGTTTTATTTTTCATATTACTGCTGCACAAAAGTCATCAGTTTTGTTTCCTCTTTCTGGCTACATGATTACAAATCAACTCCTGAAAAAAGCTGAGGAGCATAAAATAGTCACCAATGTGATCATGCCACTTTTTAATTTCTCTACATTTAACTTGGTTTTTGGGGGGAAGAGATAGAGGTTTTAAAGAAAAAAGCAACAAGGCTTTACTGTGGAATATTGACATCTGCAAATTTGTTTATGACACTAAGGGCTAGATCCACAAAAGGATTTAGGCACCTAACTGCCACTTTAGGTGCCTAAATCCAAAACTTAGATCCTCCACATTCCTGCACAGCTGCAGCCTAAATTACCACCACTGAGCATGCACCCAGCTGCCTATGTACTGATGCCCAGTATCTAGCTCATGCCTAAGAACCAATAGGATTCACAAATTAGGCCTTCCCCCACCTATCTCGCTTGCTCACAGGTCACCTTAGGCCAGGTATGTCTACACTGCAATTAGACACCCACAGCTGGCCCGTGCCAGCTGACTTAGGCTTGTGGGGTTCAGGCTAAGGGGCTGTTTAATTGTTGTATAGACATTTAGGTGCAGGCTGGATCCCAGGCTCTAGGACCCTGCAAGGTGTGAGGTTCCCAGAATTTAGGTTGCAGCCTGAGCCCAAACATCTACACTGCAATTAAACAGCTCCTTAGCTCAAGCCAGTGTAGTGTAGACATACCCTGTGAGTACATCTACTGGACTGGGCTCCACAAAAAACACAGGAAGCAGTGCTTGTGCTCCCGTTAATACTCATTGGTCATGACATTCACCCAGGATGTGTGAGACTGGGGTTCACAATCCCCACTCTGCCTGATGGGGAGCGGGGATTTGAATGGAGGTCTCCCACCTTCTATGGCAGGGGTGGGCAAACTTTTTGGCCCAAGGGCCACATCTGGGTATGGAAATTGTATGGCGGGCCATGAATGCTCATGAAATTGGGGGTTGGAGTACAGGAGGGGGTGAGGGCTCTGGCTGGGTGTTTGGGCTCTGGGGTGGAGCTGGGGATGAGGGGTTGGGGGTGCGGGCTCCGGGCTGGGATTGAGGGGTTTGGAGGGCAGGAGGGGGATCAGGGCTGGGGCAGGGGGTTGGGGTGCGGGAGGTGGTCAGGGGTGCAGGCTCCAGGCAGCTCTTACCTCAAGCAGCTCCCAGAAGCAGCAGCCATGTCTCTCTTCCGGCTTCCTTGCGGAGGTGCAGCCAGGCAGCTCTGCGCACTGCCCTGTCCACAGGCCCCACCCCTGTAGCTCCCATTGGCTGCAGTTCCTGGCCAACGGGTGCTGCGGGAGCGGCACTTCGGGCGGGGGCAGTGTGCAGAGCCCCCTGGTTGCCCCTAAACATAGGAACTGGAGGGAGGACATGCCACTGCTTTCAGGAGCCGCGCAAGCCCCCGACCCTGCCCCCTGGCTGGAGCACCAGAGTGCTCTGGACCCTGCTCCCCGGCGAGAGCTCGAGGGCCAGATTAAAACTTCTGGAGGGCAAGATGTGGCCCCTGGGCCATAGTTCGCCCACCCCTGTCCTATAGGGAGAGTCCTAACCACTGAGATCCAGGACAGGGCTCTCTCAGTCTCGGTTCTTGAAGCTGCTCCACTCTGCATGGAAATATTTATCTATAGAGTGGAGCAGAGACTGGAACTGGACCCCCCATATCCCAGAGGAGTGTCTTAACCACTGAGATATGGAAGCACTTGTGCTTGTTCTCTCTGGCCCAATGAATATTTAAGTATCATCCAAAGTGGAACCGCTTCACCAGGAGGGATTGAGCTTGCCATAGGGCACTGTTTTGGGCATTCCTATGGGAGACCTGGGTTCAAGTCCCTGCTCCATAGCAGGCAGGGTTGGGATTTAAACCCATCTGCCACAGCCTGGGTGCGTGCTTAAACCACTGGCACATACAGGGGGTTCAAGTGCTGCCTCCTCAGGTTTTTTGTGTGTGTGAAAGGTCTGACCTGGTGTAAGCACCTAACTCCAGGAGCAGGTTCATGGCTGTGAATCCTTAGCAGCGATAGGCACCATTGAGCAGTGGGGCTTAGGCCACACACCATTCAGCCACATTTTTATTGGCTAGCTTAGGCAGCTCCCTGCTCAGTGTGGAGGCTTTTGTGCATTTCATCTGGAGGCGCCTAACTCTCCCCATACGTTGTATCGGGAGCCTGGGCATCTTGTTTGGGGCTTAGGATTCCACCAGGCAGCACAGACCCCCCACAACTTCCCAGTGCCCCATACAACCCCTCCACTACCCAGTGTCCCCCACCCCGCCCACAATCTCCCGCCCACAATCTCCCCCAGAGATCCATTCTCCCAAGCCTTGCCCCCCGGCCTCACTCACTGGCCCCGCTAGGAGGTGGCGCTGTCAGCCGGGCTGAGCAAGGAGCCCTCCAGCAGGGCTGCGTGGGGCCATCTGCCCCTCAGCCAACCCCGCTCCCTGCCAGGACCCAGGAGCAGCAAAATTTGAATTTGTAGGGCCCCTAGAATACCGGCGCCCCTAGGCATATGCCTAGTGTGCCTAATGGGAAATCTGGCGCTGGAGGTGGGATTTTTCAAAAGTACCTAAGCAGGATAGGTGTCTAAGCCCCATTGATTCCCATGGGAGTTCAGCACCTAACCTGCTTAGGCACTTTTGAGAATCCCACTGGGCACCTATTTGCATCTTTAGGCACCTAAACACCTTTGTAAATCTGTCCCAAAATAATTGTTCAATGAGGGCCTGATCCTTGGATCAATGGGAGCTTGTCAGTTGTCTCCAATGGGTTTTGGTCAGGCCCTAGAGTATCAGTCTGAGTTCCTTAGCGATTTCCAGCTCCTTACTGTTCAATAGAGCTGGTCAAATAATGACAAAATATTGTGAATAAATTATTCACAGAAAAATGCCAAAATACATCAGATAAATTATTCACACCTAAGACTTCTGAACAGCTTTACCATTGAGCCTTTAGACTCAAATCTGGCATAAACTTGACACACATCAGTGGAATCACAGCATCTCATCACAGACCATTTAATTATGTGACACTTCATGGGCGATGTCTGGTCATGCCGACATTTTCTTATGGTATGAGGGTTCACTGGAGACAGTTCATCACACGGTTTTTACAATAGTCATGGGCACATTTGTCTCCAGTATTAAATGTGAAGCTGTTGTTAGGAATCTGAGATCCAGGCCTAGGCATGAGCAGAAGTCTCCCATTAAAGGTCATGCAAGATGTTGCAGTCACCAAAAACATGAGCACTGTCATTCAGCCCTGCTGCTGTTTCTGTGATGAAGCATTAGCTGAAATAGGTGTGGCAGCTTGGAAACAGCTTTAACAGGCATTTGTCTTGATGATTTTTTAAAAAGACATATAAAGGACCAGACTGAGGCTGGCCCTATCCAGGTACAGAAGGTGAGAGAGCTAGAGTACAAGGAGCCTTCCTTCTCTAATACGCTTGCAACAGCATGATTAGAGCTGGGTGAAATTTTTCAGCCAAAATGGTTTTAGTGAAAAATGCAGATTTGGTGACACAAAGGGTGTTGTGAATTTGTGTCTGTTTTGCCAAATTGTTTTGGTTAACCTCCCCCTTCTCTCTGTCACAACAACACACATACACACAATCCATAAAAAACCAAACATTTCATTTTGACATTTTCTAAACAAATGTTTTGATCTTTTTGTTCAAAACAACTTTTTGTTTCAAAAAGTCCTTTAATTTTATTTTTAAAATATTAAAAGCTTACAGGTGGTTAAAATCAAAACAAAATGTTTAAATTTTGTTGAAAGAAAACATTTAGTTTGACCCAAAATTATTTTTTTCCCCAGTTAGAGCCAAAATGATCCCCTCCCCCTATTTTATGGAATTGCCAGCAAACTAAAAAAATCCATTATTTTCCCAGCTCCAAGCATAATCCAGGCATGGAATACAAACACTAGAGTGGAAACTAACCTCCCTGAAGGAATTAAAAGGGCAGGGCCATGATATCTTAACCCCTTCACAATGCCTAGCAAAGCTGGGTGTGCCTGGGTAGAGGGAGTACATGCTACATCTTTCCCTTTTAATGATTGAACTTGCATTGTGTGAAGATCCAGGAGGAAATCTGGCTGAGCAGCTAAAATTCTCTGGGGATTGTCTTCTGCAATTTATTCTTCATCCCCCCACAACATCTGCCTCAGTGCAGCCAATTGTCTGTAGCCAAAATCAGGAGAAAATAAATATGCAAACTACAGAGGTAATATAGGGTGGAATTCTGCAGCTGGCATAGATTGGGGATGTGGGGAAGGAAAGCACAGCACTTTTTAATTTTATCTTACACCCATTTATTAGCTGGGTGGCAAACTGCAGCTCAAAAGGGGAGGGAAAAGGCAGAACTGTATATGTTAGACCTGTCAGTTTGCCTACTTTCTTCTTCAGCGTGGCATCAGAACATGATCGGGCATCTCTTAAAATATCCCTTAAATGTTAGAAAATTGGAAGTCAAGTTCTGCTTAAGTTTGAGAGACTGGTGACCATGTAGTTTAAAAAGAAAAGCATGAGTCTTCCTGCCAGGTGTGTAATTACTGCACATTTCAACACCATATAAATGTATTATTATTGACTACATTTAATTAATTAGAGATTTATTACTGGGTTTCATATCTTTCCATTTGCTTATGAGAGAATAACTACAAACTGGTGCAACTCTAAAGGGGGAAAAAAACCTCAAAACAGATTCCTTCCATGCCTGAGTCTGATGAGGGTTAGTAGGTTATCATGTTGCAACTCATGAAGACACGTTATTTTGTAGTCAAGTTTCTGGAAAAGAAGCAATCCATTTAGTAAAAGAATATGAGGTTTTGAAATTTTATTTTTGTTCTGAATTGGGGTGAAATGGAGCCCTTTTGAAATGAGAGCGAGCAACTTAGCACACAATAGCCCAGTGGTTAGGACCCTCACCTGCTATATAGGAAACCCAGCTTCAAGCCCCTACTTTGAATCAGACAAAGCCGGGGCTCTCACCACCTGGGTGAGTCCCCTCCCCCATACTATCTGAGTGTCTCTCACTTTCCTGTCAAAACCAGAAATTCAATCCTGGACCTGAGAAACCTTCTAGATGACAACTTTGGTGACATTGATCTGTTTCTGCAAACAGTTTCAGTTTTGACTAACTGGCATTTTCTGACGGAAAAACATCTTATAAAAACATCCCAATCAGCTCTATTTAAAAGAGCAGTTCTTTTTCTCCCACAGTTTCTAAATCCTGGGCTTGATCCAGATCTCACTGAAACCTATGGCAAAAAGCCCACTGACTTCAATGGGAACAGGTTAGTCTTTTGATCATAGGGAAAAGTCACCAGTCATTTGCTTACTGATTTGAATAAAATGTATTTGGTTTCTGTGCCACCATTTGCCTGGCTTTCTTGTTCCGCTATTATGATGGCCAGGAAAATATCTGTCTCCCTCAGAAAAACAAGTGGACTCTACCTATGGTCTATAACTGTGAACTCTAAAGCAGCGGTTCTCAACTGGGAGTCTGCACCCCACCCCTGGATCGGGCATCTCTTAAAATATCCCTTAAATGTTAGAAAATTGGAAGTCAAGTTCTGCTTAAGTTTGAGAGACTGGTGCCACCATTTGCCTGGCTTTCTGGGTTTGTGAGCAGGTTTGTCAAGCAGGGCTGGTATTAGATTCGCTGGAGCCCAGGGCAGAAAGCCAAAGCCAGAGCCTCGCCACTGAAGCCCGAGCGCCAAGTTGCAGTGGGGCTGAGGCCCGGGTCCCACTGCAGCAAGGCTGAATCTGGGGGGAAGGCCAGAAAACCATTGTTGTGGCACAGATGGGCCAGGGAGTTTTTATAGCATGTTGGGGGAGCCTCAGAAAGAAAAAGGTTAAAAAACCCTGCTCTAAAGAAGAACTTGAAATACCACTAGAACCAGAGTGGGTGGCAAAAGATAGAGCAAGGATTGGCAACCTTTGTTTACCTGCAGCGTCCGCAGGCTCAGCCGATCGCGGCTCCCACTGGCCGCGGTTCGCCGCTCCAGGCCAATGGGGGTGGCGGAAAGCAGTGGCCAGCACATCCCTCGGCCTGTGCTGCTTCCCGCAGCCCCCATTGGGAGCTGCAATTGGCTGAACCTGCGGACGTGGCAGGTAAACAAATCAGCCCGGCCTGCCAGGGTGCTTACCCTGGCGGACCATGTGCCAAAGATTGCTGATCCCTGAGATAGAAAATAGACCCAGATCCACAACACAGGAAGTGGAAGGGGGGCATTTTCTTTCCAGACAAGAAAGCTGGGAGAAAGAAGCATCCAACTGTGTATGTATGTGTGAGACTGTCTTTTTCTTTCTACTATCTTGGTTACTACAGATCCATCACATCATTCTGAGCCCCCATAACCCAATTTCCTTACACTGGCTACACTGTCCAGGATGCTCTAATGAAGATGGATAACCTGCAGCCCTTTATCTGACAATATTCTACTGATCTTTCTCTCCACTTCCCTTGACGTTGTTTGGCAATAAAATAAAAAAAACATGCTAGTTAAGTTAAAACTCAAACAACATGTATCCATACATTTGCTTGAAATAGATGTTGAACCTTACCTAAAATCGAGATCCAGTGTTGCTGACCCCCACTTCCAATGCAAAATGACTTTCTGTTCTGATTTCTCTTTATCACAGAGATGGAAAAGAACTATTAGATCATGTAGGCCATCTTCCTGCTGAGGCAGGAAAATGGATGGCAGCATCTATGGAAAAGGCTCAAAGCTATGCAGTCACAGAACAGTTACAACTGCAAATGTTTTGTCTAATGACAGGATCACAACTCATCTCCACACTTGATGTCTGTATGCATCATAGACAACACTTGAAAATGGTTATCATATCTCCTCATAGTTCTGGTTTGGGCAAGCTATATGTATGGGCCAGATCCCCAGCTGGTGTAATATGACACAGCCAATTTACAGCTGAGGATCTGGGATATTTATTTCTTTTAATATTTGTCTCAAAAGTTAATTCTGCTAATCACAGGAATTAGAGATAGAAAAACAAAATAAGTCAGCTAGTTCATACCCCTGCTGTTGCAGAATTACTCCCTACAGTTTAGTTCCAGTGCTTTTTCCCGTCTCGTTTTAAATGTCTCAAGTAATGGGTCTTTTGCTACACCTCAAGGAAAAAATGTTCAACAATTTAATAGACCTCTAGACCCCGCCAAGGGCTAAATCCTGCTTCGCGTTTAAGGCCTGGAATGGTCAGGAAGCAGAGTTTAACAAAGGAGCCTTACTGGTTGAAACTCTCCCATACTACAAACTTTATGCATGTGTGCGCATGGCTTTATTTTCTCATTGTTTGTTAGTCAAATAAAATCTTTAGTAAATTGAAAAGCCAGGACTGGCTTATCGGATTTCAAGGACATAACAGGGAGGAGGGAGCTGGAAGGAAAGTTGGAAAAGTTATACACGATAGAAACAAACTTGAGGGGAAGAGGGAGGAATGAGACACTGAGATATACAGTCAAGGAGAGAAAAGGAAGAGCAAATACATTGGATACCAGGGCCAGCCCATAACATTTTGGCACCTGAGATGGGGAGCTCAAATGACGCCCCCATACCCCCTCGCTTGGGCCAAAACTTTGAAAGGTCTCAATTCTGCCTTCCTCCAGCACAGCTGTCCACCATCTCTATGCATCTAGAGCAGAGAGAATATATATGCACCAGCAGCAGACACAATTTTCTACACTCTGGGTCCTAGTGGTGCCCCCACATAGTCAGGCACCTGAGGCGGCCGCCTCAGTTCGCCTCATGGTAAGGCCAGCCCTGTTGGATACATAGCACAATTTGAAATGCATATGCAGGAGTACACATCCTGCAATTAAGCTAGGGCAGCCAAATGCAAGCCAATGTCCCTCCAATTCAATACTTGGCTGTTTATTACTATTCTTCCTTTAGTTCATCCAATCAGCTTTGCAATCCAGGTGACAGTATTAATAGCCAAGCCAGTGTGAATTATCCTCTTAAGTAAGATTGTGAGGCACTCTATCATCATTTCACTGAGTTTGAGGGTTGAACATTTTTTTTTTGTTTCATGAAAAAGTTCAAACATGTTTGAATCTTGGATGTGGGCTTTTCGGCCAGATCCTCAGCTGATGTAAACTGGTGTAGATGCATGGAAGACAATGGCGCAATGTCAGCTCGCATCAGCTGAGGAGCTGGCTTAAAGATTCAAAATTACAAAAATAATGTATATTGAAAATAAAATGAATTCTGGCAGTACCCTTTGAGGGTTTTCCATGTAGTCTTCCCTCCCCACCCCAGCTGTCTACAAAATTTTAGAAATAGATGGAACACAGAAGTGGATCTAAGCAACAAGAAATAGTGAACTTTCAACATACCTGGCTACTGTGCTTTCCTTGTGAAACTCTGAAAGGTACTTTTTTTTTTTTTTGCACATTCAATGCAACAATGAACTTATTAAATACATACATTTATTTTAAGGAGAAACATAATAGGACTGTTTTTTGGCTGCCTTTCATGATCAGCAGTCATTTTCACCTGTGCAGCATAGGTATAAAATGATATCATGATAATTTGATAGCATTTTAAATCCACTTTGCACAGGTGCAAATGACTACACTAGATACAAGGCAGCAGAGAATGAGGCCCAGTGAGTTTTGGGACTCATAGGCATACAGAGAATGTAAGGTTGAATGCCTGGTACTAGTTTCTTGGCTTTTCTTCAGCTTTGTGTCTATGAATGAGATAGAGCCGAGTAAGTGAAAATGCTTGACACTACTTCCTGGCAGTCACTGTAACCTTACATATCACCCTGTCTATTTTCTTTCCAATGCAGTAGGGTCACTTCCAATAGCTTGGCTTCAGTTTAGGCTCACAGAGCCAAACCAGACAACAGGGTTTTGCTCTGACTTGTACATAACTTCAAGCTCTCCAAAGTCTTACCAGCTCAATTTCAATACGTTTGAACAATAAGGGGCAGATTCTCTGTTCACTTATATCTGATTTGTGCCACTCCAGTGTCTCAAAGCAAATTTAAAGCCACCGAAGTGGCCAGTTGAAGATTCTCCTTGAATAGGGGAATCTTCCAGTGGCATAGAGACAGCAATAACAGCTCTGCATCATGTCTCCATGCAGCTGCCAGCATAAGGATCATGGCCAAGGACAAGGGGTCTGGATGCAGTGCACTCACCCTCAATCCCCAGCTTGTGGAATAGCCCCTGTGAAGTCACTGCAGCTGGCATAATCTAGACAAGCCCTGAGGCTGCTCTAAGTTGCTGCTTGTGACTGGACTGGCGGCCTGGACATCAAGAGTGGCAAAGGTGAAATATAGCCACTTTTTCTGCTTCTCCTTGGAGCTATACTGGATATTGAATAACTTGTCCTGTGGTTTTTGTCCTTCTATGAAAACAGGAAGCTGCACTGTATGACAATCTGAAACTTTCTTCAAATATCATCTGTTCAAACTTTGACTGGTCAATTACTAGTTGCTAATGCAATATATACCAAAAGTTATTGAAATGTACAGTAATGCCTTTTTGTTTTATTTCTGTCTCTATTGAAATATGTAGGGAGTCCAGGGAGAAAGAGAAGACAAATGTGTTTTCAGTGTACAATTGATAAAAACACTTTCACTCTTCAGGCATGTGAAGGAGATAAGTCTGTCTTAATAATGTTAGGATCAATATGTTCAGATACTGTGCAATTTGTTGGTGCAAACTTCTGCCATTAATAACCGTGCTGTCCCTTGAAGACAGCCTTAAACTAAATTACAGCTGGGTTTGTTTCCTAGCAAATTAAATTCTTGGGATTTCATGGAGGTTTGGAAAATGAAATATGAAGCAAACATTTGTTACAAAAACCCACCAATATTCATTTGGACTAGGCATGAACTAGGCAAAAAGTCTGATACTTATACTTGGATTAGGATACTATTCCAATTTTGGGGGGGCCTAATAGGTGGGTAATATCAGAACCTATCATCTGACTCCAAATATCAGCATCTGCATGCCATTATCCAACAGCCCCAGGTTCCTGATCCACTCCCCACTGGACATTACAGTCAATACCATCAAATACCACGGATATTATTCAGAAAAATGAATAGAGCCAGATCATCCCTCTCCTCCAAATAGAGGTCCCTAGGGGCATTTCGGTGCACAATCCTGACTTCTCAGAATGTTGTTTAAGGGAAACTCCTTGTGGAGTGTCCTCTCTCCAGGGAAGACAAAAAGCTCTGGACCTGAATCCAGACTTCTGGGTCTGGCCCAATCTATATACATTTTGCAGGTCAGGAGATATGTATTGATGGTCTTAAATCTAAGATAAGAAATAGTAGTAAGAGGAAGAGACCCTTTTGCTTAAGAGGTTTGCCATTTTTTTATTTCTGTCAACTAGATTTATCAATTAAAAAGATTTAGAGCATTTTTCTTGGGCCACCTTGACATCTTTCTTCAGCTTTAATTAGGTACAGGCTGTATTACTGTAGACTGGAGTGGAGGTAATTTTTTTTTTGGCAAGCAGAGTGGTGAGGCTTGTTCTTTGGCCAACTGAACAATGTTTGCCCTTTGCTAAACAAAATTTAATATGTTGCTTAAAGGAATTTCACGTTAGCACACCAAGGACTTGGTCCTACTTCTCCTACTCTTGCAAGTAATCCTATTAAAGTCAATACAACTGCGTGCCTGAGTAAAGGTTACTACATAAATAAGTCTTGCAGGATCAAACCCTCAGCCTCCACCAGAATAATGAAGGATATCTTCTTAAGGCCTGCACAGTAATTAACAGGATTTAGGGAAATACAGCACATTCTTGCAGCTGCTTTCAAAATTAACTGCAAAGATTCCATTAATTCCTGCCCCCTCAGAAAAATATGTGATTACAATGTCTTTGGAGAAATATCTGCTTAATAATGTTTTAATTCAAAATATGCTAATAAACCAAATATTAGACAGGCTACAGTTTGTGCTAATTATGTTGATTATATTTGCTGTTGGTGTAAATATTCTTTGTTGAGAAAATTACACTGAATTTGAATACAAAATCAGCGATTTCTCGCTGTGCTGGTTTATAAATTCCAGGATTGCAATGGTAAAAGAGAATGAGAAAGAAAGCTTTTTCCCTCTGTACCTTTACAAGACTTAAAACATGACTATTATATTTCCCTTACCCTGAATAAATCTGTTCTATACTTTATAAAATTTGTGGAATTCTATTGCAAATCTTTGCAATTGTAAACTATTAAGAGACATAAGAACATAAGAACAGCCATATTGGGTCAGACCAAAGGTCCATCTAGCCCAGTATTTTGTCTTCTGACAGTGGCCAATGGCAGGTGCCCCAGAGGGTATAAACAGAACAGGTAATCATCAAGTGATGCATCCCCACTGCTCATTCCCAGCTTCTGGCAAACAGAGGCTAGGGACACCATCCCTGCCCATCCAGGCTAATAGCCATTGATGGACTTATCCCCCATGAATTTATCTAGTTCTTTTTTGAATCCTGTTATACTCTTGGCCTTCACAATATCCTCTGGCAAAGAGTTCCACAGGTTGACTGCTCATCCCATCTGAGATTTCCAAAAATAGCTTTTGCTAATTATACCATTGTAAAAATAAATTAAGAAGGACATATTTTCAGTGGCAATATGACCTAAACTGGTAATTTTTAAAAGCTATGTCTGCCAGTTAATCAGTTAAGTATAGGGTCCATATTGACTTCAAGCAGGGCCAGCCCACAACATTTTGGTACCTGAGGCGGGGAGCTCAAATGACGCCCCCATGCCCCCTCGCTTGGGCCAAAACTTTGAAAGGTCTCAATTCTGCCTTCTTCCTGTTCTACTCCTCTCATGGTACTGCTCTGCTACCTACCCCAATAAAGGAGAACTAACAACTTAAAATGCCTTGTTCAAAAATGTTAAGTAACACTTAACTTTCAAACGCTTGAACAGCAAATGTAACTTTTCTTGTCTGCATAGTAAACACTGATATTTTTATCTGTTTCAATAATCAAAGTGGTGCTCTCCGTGCCTTCTTGGTTGCAAAGATTTGAACTGCTTCCTGCTGAAGGTCCACAGTCTGGGCCAGCTCATGCTCTATTGAGATGGTTGCAAGGCCAACCAGCCTCTACTGTGTCATTGTGGAATGTAGATGTGTTTTTATTAACTTCTGCTTGGAGAAGCTGCATTCTCCGCTGGCAACTGTTACAGGAAATGTTAGAAGTAGGCGCAGAGCAACAAAAGCATTTGGAAAGAGGGGGGTCACCTTATTTGTGCACATATATTCCAGAAAAGCCTTTGGAGTTGATCCTGCTGAAATGTATCTTGAAAGGGGTTTCAGTTCATCACCTAAATCACTCACATCAATATCGCGCATGTCATCATGTGTCAACACTGTCTCTAGTTCCCTGCATTGCTGGCGTAGGTCTTCTTCAGGTATAGTGAGGAGTTTTGGAATATCCAACATCCCAAATATACTGCTGTGTTCCTTGAGCTGCATGAAATGTTCTTCAACTGACTGTATTGCACAATCTAACACCTGGTTAAAGAATTCAACTTTGAATTGTTGTTTGGGGTCTCTTATGGGATTATCCCGTGCCTCGTAATCAAAATATCTTCTTCTTCGGTGACTCTTGTATTCTTGAATGGGTGGAAAAATAGCTTCAAACTGGAACAGGTACAGAGAAGGGCTACTTGGATGATGTGAGGAATGGAAAACCTGTCTTATGAAAGGAGACTCAAAGAGCTTGGCTTGTTTAGCCTAACCAAAAGAAGGCTGAGGGGAGATATGATTGCTCTCTACAAATATATCAGAGGGATAAATACCAGGGAGGAAGAGGAATTATTTAAGTTCAGTACCAATGTGGACACAAGAACAAATGGATATAAACTGGCCATCAGGAAGTTTAGACTTGAAATTAGACGAAGGTTTCTAATCATCAGAGGAGTGAAGTTCTGGAACAGCCTTCCAAGGGGAGCAGTGGGGGCAAAAGACATACCTGGCTTCAAGACTAAGCTTGATAAGTTTATGGAGGGGATGGCATGATGGGATAGCCTAATTTTGGCAATTAATTGATCTTTGACTATTAGCGGTAAATATGCCCAGTGGCCTGTGAAGGGGTGTTAGATGGGGTGGAATCTGAGTTACTACAGATAATTCTTTCCTGGATGTTTGGTTGGTGAGTCTTGCCCACATGCTCAGCGTTGAGCTGATCGCCATATTTGGGGTCAGGAAGGAATTTTCCTCCCGGGCAGATTGGCAGAGGCCCTGGGTTTTTTTTGCCTTCCTCGGCAGCGTGGGGCACGGGTCACTTGCTGGAGGATTCTCTGCACCTTGAAATCTTTAAACCATGATTTGAGGACTTCAATAGCTCAGACATAGATTAGGGGTTTGATATAGGAGTGGGTGGGTGCAATTCTGTGGCCTGCTTTGTGCAGGAGGTCAGACTAGACGATTATAATGGTCCCTTCTGACCTTAAAGTCCATGATTCTATGAGTCAGTGTGAAGTTCCTCTGCCAACTTCTGTGCACTCTTCAAAACATTTTGAAATCCCTCAACTGACCGGTAAGACTGTAGGTATGACTTTGCTTTGTCCAGTTGTTCCATTGCTCCAGATATATCAAGGTCAACATCTTGGAGTCTCTTGCTTACAACATTTATTTCAAACAGTATGTCATGCCACAACACTAGGGCCTGGTCTACACTAGGCGTTTATGTCGAAGTTAGCGCCGTTACATCGAATTAACCCTGCACCCGTCCACACCGCGAAGGTATTTAGTTCGACATAGAGGTCTCTTTAATTCGACTTCTGTACTCCTCCCCGACGAGGGGAGTAGCGCTAAATTCGACATGGCCATGTCGAATTAGGCTAGGTGTGGATGGAAATCGACGTTAATAGCTCCGGGAGCTATCCCACAGTGCACCACTCTGTTGACGCTCTGGACAGCAGTACGAGCTCGGATGCTCTGACCAGCCACACAGGAAAAGCCCCGGGAAAATTTGAATTTGAATTCCTTTTCCTCTCTGGCCAGTTTGAATCTCATTTCCTGTCTGGACATCGTGGCGAGCTCAGCAGCACTGGCAACGATGCAGAGCTCTCCAGCACTGATGGCAGTGCAAGCTCAGAATAGAAAGAGGGCCCCAGCATGGACTGATCGGGAAGTCTTGGATCTCATCGCTGTGTGGGGCGATGAGTCCGTGCTTTCCGAGCTGCGATCCAAAAGACGGAATGCAAAGATCTATGAGAAGATCTCTAAAGACATGGCAGAGAGAGGATACAGCCGGGATGTAACGCAGTGCCGCGTGAAAATCAAGGAGCTGAGGCAAGGCTACCAGAAGACCAAAGAGGCAAACGGACGCTCCGGATCCCATCCCCAGACATCCCGTTTCTACGAGGCACTGCATTCCATCCTCGGTGCGGCCGCCACCACTACCCCACCACTGACTGTGGACTCTGAGGATGGGATAGTGTCCACGGCCGGATCCTCGGACATGTTAGCGGACGGGGAAGATGAGGAAGGAGATGAGGAGGACGAGGCAGTCGACAGCGCTCACAACGCTGATTTCCCCGACAGCCAGGATCTCTTCATCACCCTTACAGAGATCCCCTACCAACCCTCCCCAGCCGTTACCCCGGACACAGAATCTGGTGAAGGATCATCCAGTAAGTGTTGTAAACATCTAAACATTTATTTGTAACAGAACATGATTATTAACAATGTAAAAAATGGGTTTCTCATGATTACTTTGAATAACTTAACGGTTCAGTCATGGGCAGTGCAAGTATTTCAAAAAAATCTAGCAATGTCCGGTTTTGCATGATTGTCCTGCCCAAGCCGCTCTACTGTGTAGTCCCTGCTACTGCAGCTACAGTAAGATGCGGTCTATATGTCCGGGGATGGAGCAGAAATCCTCCTGGGACATCTCAAGGAAGCTCTCCTGCAGGTAATTTGAAATCCGCTGCATTAGGTTCTTGGGGAGAGCGGCCTTATTGGGTCCTCCGTAGTAGGACACGTTGCCGCGCCACGAGACTAGCAAGTACTCCGGAATCATTGCTTGGCACAGCATGGCGGCATACGGCCCTGGTCTTTGGAGGCTTTCCCGGAGCATTCTCTGTCTGTCGCTCTCAGAGATCCTCATGAGGGTGATGTCGCTCATGAAGACCTGCTTTGAATGAGGTAGGGGAATGTTATTAGTGTTGGCTGGTTTGCAGCCACGCGGTGGAGGCGGGAAAGGGTCAGCCGAAAGGGATCGTTCCCGGGGACAGCCGCGAGGGTGTGGGACAGGAGCAAACTTCCTGCTTGCCGGATTGCTGGCAGCAGGGACCGACATTGATTTCAATGTGAAATGAGGCCATTGCTAATATTAAAGTTTTAAGCTGCCACGAATCTACGGCTTACCATGTCTGCCTGCAACAGAAATTCCGTTGTCCTGACAGGGTTCTCAAAAGTGCTCTGCAAAACCACAGACAGTGAATGCGAAGGCCGAGAATTCGACCTTGTGCTGAGTGCGCATGTGATAGGTGCTGTGCATGGTCCTGTTCACAGAGAAAGACTATGTTCTTTGTTCACAACTACATTTATCTTTCTGAGGAATTCACTCCCTTTTTCCCATTCCCACAGCCCCATCTGCGACTGTCTCACAACCTAGCCTGTCATCACACTCCCAGAGGCTAGGGAGGATTAGGCATAAGAAGAAGAGGACACGGGAGGACATGTTCTCCGAGCTTATAGCCTGCTCCAGAGCACAGGCAGCACAGCAGACCCAGTGGCGGGAGAACTTGTCCCAAATGCACCAAGCCAACATGGATCGGGAGGAGAGGTGGCGTCAGGAAGACCAGCAGGCGACTCAAACCCTGCTTGGACTACTGAGGGAGCAAACGGACACGCTCCGGCGCCTTGTGGATGTTCTGCAGGAACGGAGGCAGGAGGACAGAGCCCCGCTGCAGTCCATCTCTAACCGCCCTCCCCCGCCACCAAGTCCCATACTCCCTTCACCCAAAGTGCACAGAAGGAGAGGCGGCAGAGTCCCTGCTAACTCTCACTGCACCCCTGCAGAGAGCTCGAGCAGCAGAAGGCTCTCAGTCCCCAAAGTTTGACAAGTTCTTTCCTTCCCGCCTGACACAAGCCCCCGTCCAAGTTTCACTTCCCAGTCCCCTGTGTAGTTGTTAATAAAAAATATGTTTCTGTTAACTACTGTTTCCATCATGTTCTTTTGGAGGAGGGGGGGAAAGGGGGTTGGTAATTGGACAGGACAGTCACCTTTGGCAGGGTACATAGTCGGGGGCAGGCACAGCAGCAGGGCACATACATAGTGCAGTGATGCAGTGACTACTTACCCTGGTTAGTCTGGGAGGTTCTTTTCATGTTATGTGGTGGGAGGTGGGTTGCTCTGTGACTTTGTGGCACGGGAGGGCAGTTAGAGATCTGAAGCGGCGGTCCTTAGGCAGGATCACAGAGCCACACAGCAGGGGATCTGTAAGCGTCCCCCCCCGCCACAAAGTCACATAGTACCCCCATACACACAGTCCCTATCAGGAGGGGTGACAGGCTCCGTTGAAAGAACCATCCCACCGCACCGGAGCCTGTCAGTCCTTCAGTTTAGAAGCTGCATTCGCGCGACTACACTACACCCGCTCCGCACCACAGTCTGCGTCCCAGTTTTAAAAAATTCCCGCGAAAACAGTATTACAGAAAACGGTGTGCTTTAACAAAGTAGAACTATTTTTATTTTGAAACGTGTGTTGGAAGTGGGGTGAAGGCTTCTCTGTACACAAAATTAGAAAGTCACAGGTTACCCTGCTCACTCAGGAACTTTGCTTTCAAAGCCTCCCGGATGCACAGCGCTTCCCGCTGGTCTCTTCTAATCGCCCGGCTGTCTGGCTGTGAGTAATCAGCAGCCAGGCTAATTTCCTCAACCTCCCACCCCGCCATAAAGGTCTCCCCCTTGCTCTCACAGAGATTGTGGAGCACACAGCAAGCTGCTATAACAATGGGGATATTGGTTTCGCTGAGATCACAGCGAGTCATCAAGCTTCTCCATCTCCCCTTGAGACGTCCAAAAGCACACTCCACCACCATTCTGCACTTGCTCAGCCGGTAGTTGAAGAGTTCTTTTTCAGTGTCCAGGGCACCTGTATAGGGCTTCATGAGCCAGGGCATTAGCGGGTAGGCTGGGTCCCCGAGGATGACTATAGGCATCTGCACATCCCCAACAGTTATTTTGTGGTCCGGGAAGTAAATACCTTGCTGCAGCCGTCTAAACAGACCAGAGTTCCTGAAAACACGAGCGTCATGAACCTTGCCCGGCCATCCCACGTAGATGTTGGTAAAACGTCCCCTGTGGTCCACCAGTGCTTGCAGCACCATGGAAAAGTAGCCCTTTCTGTTAATGTACTGGCTGGCCTGGTGGTCCGGTGCCAGGATAGGGATGTGAGTTCCATCTATGGCCCCACCGCAGTTTGGGAATCCCATCGCTGCGAAGCCATCTATGATCGCCTCCACGTTTCCCAGGGTCACTACCTTTGGCAGCAGTACATCAACGATTGCCTTGGCTACTTGCATCACAACAACCCCCACGGTAGATTTGCCCACCCCAAACTGGCTCGCGACTGACCGGTAGCTGTCAGGCGTTGCAAGCTTCCAGAGGGCTATGGCCACTCGCTTATGGACAGTCAGGGCTGGTCGCATCCGGGTGTCATTGCGCTTCAGGGCAGGGGACAGCAACTCACAAAGTTCAAGGAAAGTTCCCTTCCGCATGCGGAAGTTTCGCAGCCACTGTGATTCATCCCAGACCTGCAGCACTATGCGGTCCCACCACTCAGTGCTTGTTTCCCGTGCCCAGAATCGCCGTTCCACGGCATCAACATGACCCATTGCCACCGTGATGTCCTCGGCGCTGGGTCCCCTGCTTTCTGAGAGGTCTGTGCTACTCTCACACTTCAGGCCATCACCGCGTTGACGTAGCCTCCTCGCCTGACTTTTCTGCATCTGCCTCAGGGCAACCTGTATGATAAGCTGCGAGGCGTTGAGAGCGGCCACAACTGCAGCGATGGTTGCAGCGGGCTCCATGCTCACAGTGCTGTGGCGTCCGCGCTGTCAATGACTTGAAAAGTGCGCGAAATGATTTCCCGCCGGCGCTTTCAGGGAGGGAGGGAGGGCGGGAGTGAGTGATGGATGGATGACGACAGTTACCCAAAAGCACCCTCGACACATTTTTTTACCCAGAAGGCATTGGTGGCTCGACCCAGAATTCCAATGGGCAGCGGGGACTGCGGGAACTGTGGGATAGCTGCCCACAGTGCACCGCTTCCAATGTCGACGCTTTCCCCGTTAGTGTGGACTCACAAAGTCGAATTACTGTCCTTAGTGTGGACACACACGTTCGACTTTGCAATATCGATTCCAAATATTCGATTTAAGTAAAATCGAACTACTCTCGTAGTGTAGACAAGGCCTAAGCCACAAGAAATTTGAAGTTATGTATGTTTCTGGTGATTCCATTTCCCTCTGCCACTGTTCTCCCATGAACAGTTCCTGTCATAGCATTATCCTCCATAATGGCAACCATGGCATCATCTATCTTCCTAGTTTGGTGTTTGATAGGCTTTATCGCCTCCACTCGACTTTCCCATCGTGTGGCAAACAGTGGTTTCAGTGTCAGAGAGGATGTTCCCAGATGTTGCTTCAAAATTTGCTATTGATGAGTTGATGCAGAGAAAAATACAGAGATGCTTTGAATTACATTAAAAAATTCAGCAGCCTCACTAGAAGCTGATGCTGCATCACTGACCACTAAGTTCAATGAATGAGAACTGCATGGGACAAAAAAGGCTCAAGGCTTTAACTCTCGGATCCATGTCTGCACTCCTCTGTTCTTTCCTCTCATGTTGGCACCATTATCATAACCCTGACCTCTCATGTCAGCTATTGCAATTCCTGTATCTTCCAGCTTTTTAAGAAGCAAATTTGTCATACTAGCTCCTGTAGTATCATCAATGTCAATAAATTCTAGAAAATGCTCTCTGACAGTCACCATTGCAGGGACATTTTCACTAGGTTCTGTTGTTGTTACAAAATGCACCATTAAAGTAATTTGTTCCATACGGCTGATGTCATGTGTGAAGTCCAGAATAACACAGTAATATCTTGTTGACTTCAAATCTGCCAAAATCTTCTATTTGACTTTTGTTGCCAGTACTTGTATGATATCATTTTGAATTGTTTTCCAAGCTAGTGGTGTGTGTACATTTCTTGGGTGGTGACTCTTCTTAGATGCTCCTGGAGTACAGCATCAAACTCAGCCATCAGCTCCACAATTTTAAGGAAGTTTCCATTGTTTGGCACATACAGCGGATCTGAAGTACCATGCAGTGCTAGGTTTTGGGTAGCAAGCATTCTCACAATGTCAATGAGCCTTTTCAGAACATTTTGCCAATAAAGAGACTCTGATGCAATCTTCTCTGATGCTGATCATCTATGGTGGCCTTTAACCTTAGTCTCATCTCAAGCTCTTTCCACTTATGGAATGCTCTCTGGTGATTTGCTGCCTTCTCATGGCATGCCAGATTTCTAGCCAGATTTTTCCAGTCCTTTGTTCCTGTAGAACCCAATGTGGCTGGAACATTAGACTGGAAGAGTTTGCAACAAAAACGGTATGCAGCATTCTGGGTTTTTGAGTACATAAGCCATGGCCTCTCCACTTTGTCACCATTGGGGATTTCACACCAGTAATGTGTTGGATGGAAACTTCTATTTTCATTGTCTTTGGGGAACATGAAGATTTTCACTTGCTGTAGCCCACACAGTACAAGGAAGTCCCTCAGGCTACTGCTCAAGTGGGTCCACAGTCCTGGATCATCTAGACTTAAAGAACTAAACTCAGCAGCAGCTGTTTCTTGCGCCTCCACCACACTCTTCTCTGATCTACACTTTTCTTCAGGAATGTGCATGGTTACATCCATTTGAGATGGAGAGATGGATGCTGCAGTAGCTTCCAGGTCACCTGCACTTTGACTAACTGGAAGATCAGGCATTTCCTCGCCACTCACATCCTCACTGGGGCTGGAAGGCTCACCATGAACATTTGTGTCTATGTATCTCAGGAGAACTCCTTCCTCCTTAGATAGAAAAGCTTCCTTTGCTTGCTTTCTTTTTCTGAATGCTGCCCCAGAGGGGCATTTTCTTCTTTCATGCTGTTCTGTGCCAGCTATAGTGGCTCTCAATACTCATTTGAAGGGGACAAATAAGCAGGCTGGTAGCAGGGCCTGAGTGAGGGAAGATATCAGCGGCTTAAGGGCCTAACTGGCTCCTCCTACTTCAATTGACTGCCTATTCTCCTCAACTGGGTTCAGGGAAGCAGCAGGAAACAGGAAGCTCCCTGAGAAGCTGGTGTTAATCAGTCCAAGCTCCTGGGGGTGCTAGAGAGGTACATAAGAGGCTCCTCCTCCTCTCTCTCCCTACAGCTCCTGCTGCTTTCTGTTATTCCCTCTCACCTTTTCTCCTGCCTCCCTGTTTTGTCTCTTGTGCCCTCCTTCCTCCCGCACAGCACTCCACCATCTCTGTGCATCTAGAGCAGAGAGAATACATATGCACCAGCAGCAGACACAATTTTCTACACTCTGGGTCCTAGTGGCACCCTCCACACACAGTCTGGCACCTGAGGCGGCCACCTCAGTTCTCCTCATGGTAAGGCCAGCCCTGACTTCATGGGAGTTTTGCTTGTTTATAGACTAAAGTATTCAGCCTATGGATGTTGGGTGGGCTATTTTTCCAATGAGGTTTAAGTGGCCTGATTCCCCACTCCCATCCACCCTTTATAGACATGTACACTAGTGCAAAAAAGATGTAAGAAGCTACCCTCTGATTTGGTAACGTTTTAGACCCACTTTGCACTTATTTTACAAAGGTGTAAGTGAATTCATAAGGTGCAGAATCAGGAGAAGAAGCAGGTCCCCTGTATCTAGAAGGCAGGTCTGCTCCATGTCTCCCCGTCAGTTCTGCTGGTTATTGAAAATATTACATCTGTCATTGAAATCTCATCATGTGCGTATATGGTTGGTGTTTATAGAAGTGCATAAAATCATTACCACTGGCAATGCAATTTCTCAGCCATTGTAATTTGGGTCAGGTCAGTTCATTGTAGCCCACCTGCAGCACTCTGACTCATAAAGCTAATAGGAGACGCCCAATCAAAATGACTGTCCCAGCAAAAATTAGTACAATCAAGAGATGGTTAAATAGCATACTACATGACCATGTAGCTACTGAGAGGAACTGCCAAAATGTCCAAAGATAATTTTTATTTTGACAGGTAGATGCTGTTACTGAGGGCCAGATTCTGGCATGCTATTTTACACTGCTCTAATCGCACAAAACAACCAGAAAATTGGCTCCACTGTACTTGTGAATTCCCAATGTGTCAGGGGATGGTGAAAAGCTGGCATACATAGGGGCCATAGCCAGGAAAAAGGAGATCTTGGATCAGTGATCAGCTAGGTATAAGTTAGAACAGCCTTTGTGCCTCTCTATCTTATGTCAGAGACTGGAGTCATTTCTGGTTAGTCCCAGAATCTAGGAGCTACAAAGGTGGCATACAGTGACATATGCCCCCTCTCCCTGAGTTGTGCTGAATACAGCTCAGACACATCTGTCTACCCAAGTAACTGTATATTCAAATATTTTTTTTATTGTAGCTTATTTTTACTGTAAGGTGCTCAGGCACCATTGCTTATGACTTTTTTTACATCCATATGTAAGACATAAATAATTGGGTAGCTTGACTCACCTCGTATTTATATCCAGTGTTGGCTGGGTGTTCTGCATTTGATGAAATTATCCCCAAAAGACTGATGGGGAATGACGATTTTGTTTCATTAATATTCAGCACCACTTCCCTAGCATGGAAACAAGCAGAGAAACATGAAGAGGAGGTAAAAGTAGAGCAACGAGAAGAAGAAAGGTTTCTTAACTATATTAGAGATTCTCTAAAGGATCCCTGACCTCTAGCTAATCCTAAAATAGTAACATAATACATGTTCTGCAGATGAGCAATGCCACCCATACAGATGAGCTGATTTGGCATGGAGGGTTTTGATTTTGAATATGTCAGCAGGCCACATGGCAGCCAGGTTTTGGGGAGGCAACACCAATGTTTTTTTCAGCAAAGGGTTTTCAGAGGAGAAGGGAGAGAAAGCACATATGTGTGTGTTATCAGCTACCAGCCAGTACTTGCTCTCTGTCTCTCAGTTCTACCTCATCCTCTCTAGTACATGGTCAAGAAGCAGGTGTATTAAAATAAATTCTAGCTTCACCTTTTAAAAGTCAGGTGTTCCTTATTGTCTTCATTAAGCAGAAGGTCCTTTTGTCTGTAGCTGGGGCATCAGCATCAGTGTTCCCCTTCTTAAAAGATTTTTTTTGGGGGGGGGAGGGAAGATAGTGAACATCATTATGACCTTCTAATAATCCTTGGAGAAGACAAAGATCTGGTAAGTAGAAGACAAAGATTAACAAACTTTCTAGCTACATATGGAAGTACTGACTGCTACAATTACAGGTAAACTTCTGAACATATGCTAGCATGGCCAAACATAGTAAACAAGAACCCTTCATTAAGGAAAAATTTAATCTTCCAACTTTCATACACAAATGTACTTGACACCCTAAATTTTCCAGGATGTATCTGTCGGCGCCAACTCATAGTTCCTTGGCTCTACCGTTCCTTAGTTGTATATTGGTCTTTCTGTTTTTCCTTTCTGCGGGCTGTTTGAGTCCAATGGCTACTATTCCAACAAGATACTTGTGTTCTCTGGACTTACAGGCCATGGGTGAAATTCTGACCCCACTAAAATCAATGGCAAAACTCCCATTGAGTTCAATAGAGTCATTTTGAAATGGCACTTGAAAGGATTTTGATCTACCAATAAGATGCAATATTTTCTCCAGTGTCAGCTGCCTATTTTTAAATGCAATTTAAAACCAAATGCAACTGTAGTCAATAGAAAACTTTCACCTGGTTTCAGAAAATACTCAAAAATGTAGAGTATTTGAAAACTTTCCAGAGTCAGGGAGTGCAGGGGTGTGTGTATATAGATTATATATGTAACAGAGAAGGAGGTCATGTTGAAGATCTGGACCCTGATTTTGGTAGTCAGGGTAGTCAGATCTGGGTTTTTATTTCAGACTTCTCTCTTATACTTTACCATAAATACTTTGTACAAATTAAAGACAATGTGATAGAATATAGGGCATTTTGATTGCAAGGTTTTAAAAAAGCACTATATTAAATTTATACTGTAGCATATGGTAGCAATAGTCATGTGCTAAATTGCATCTATCATGTACTTTGACCTCACCTGTCCAATTCCTAATTTACCTTCACCAGGGCTTATTCTAACATTCCAAACTCCTGAGCAGCTTCAAAAAGTCACCAATGTTTAAAAATCAGCTTGCAAGAGAAGTACTTCATTTGCCACTCAAATGTAAAAATTTTCCTCCAAAATTACATTTTTCTGAGGTGCTGGACAAGAAATACTTAGTCCTGGACAGACAAGGGGAAAGGTTAAGGTCTGGTATCTCATGACCGTTCAGGAGTAGAAATGGGAAATCCCAAGCTTTTCTCGCTTGGAAGCCATGGAAGATCCACAGATATTAGACATTAAAGGAGTCACATTTTTATGTATGGAAAAGCTATTATTATACAATTTGTAGAAGTTTTAAAAATGTATGAGTTATATATTGTCTCTTCCTCTCAGGTCTGTGCAGTTGGACACGCGGTAACCAAGGCAACTGGCTTTACAGGCAGAGAGATGAAAAATAGTAAATAGACATAAGACATTTGTGCAATAGTTTTTCTGTAAAATATGAGGTTGATACAGAATATATAATGGTGTGGTATAAAGGCTTTACAGGTACCAATTTGGCATGACCTATATAACTCTCTCATGGCTTTTACCACTATGAATAATGACACTCCAAACTCATGAGGCTATTGCCTTTATGCCACATCACATCCGCATGCATTCTCTCACTCTCAATTCTGCTAACCTGGATTAAGATAGCAGTGAAGACATGGCAACTCGAATTTTAAATGAGCGTGCAGCTCAGTTTCAACCATAAGCTCCTACAGCTGCTAATCTGAGCAGTTAAGAGCTGGGTTGCTGTGTATTCATAAATATTTTAACATAAGTTAGCTAACGAGGGTTAGCTAACACGAGTTAGCTTTTTTTTTTTTTTGCAGTGAAGGCATAGCCTATATCATATGTGTCTAATTTGGGGAGAGGGATAGCTCAGTGGTTTGAGCACTGGCCTGTTAAACTCAGGGTTGTGGGTTCAATCCTTAAGGGGGTCACTTAGGGATCTGGGGCAAAATCAATATGTGGTCTTGCTAGTGAAGGCAGGGGGCTGGCCTTGCAAGGTTCCTTCCAGTTCTAGGAAATAGGATATCTCCATTAATCCTTAAAAAAAAAAAATTATTTATTTTTAACTTCATTGCTGATAGTGAAGTTTGTAATCGAGCTGTAAAATAGGACTTAGATGAGACCTATATGGTGCATAAACTTTGTTCTGCCTCTGTGCACATGGACAAATTTCACCCCACCTACTTATAACATTCTTATAACATATTTCCTCTTTACTAAGTGCCAATGAAATATGACTGTTTTTTGTCCTCCGTGCAAGCACATCTACTCCCATTGCTTCTGATTTTAATTTTGAAAACAAGAACAGTTTATTTTCTCTTCCTACCCTTTAAAAAATCATAGCAGTTCACACACATCCAAAAATTGTTTTAAAAATGGTGAAATTCCAACAATTTTATTTTTTAATGTTAACAAATTTTGACCAGTTCTATAGTTGGTCAAAAAACACAAACAGTTTCAACCAAAAAATTTTTTGCGGGGGTTCTCATCAAAAATAGAATTTTGGACAAATAAAATCACCAAAAACTCAAAATTTGGAAGATGTTGACATGGATGATCAATGAGTGGCCAGTTATACACTATAAATGCCTGTATCCCACTTCCACTTGACCTGTTCTTTACCCACTGAACACCCCATGGAACACCTCCTGTCCTTCACTTCTGCCTGTCTTCTCTTCCTTTGTCTAATTGCATAACAGTATACCTGTCTAAAAGTCAAATAATCAGTTAAACAAACCAAAAAACCCAACAAGCTCACACATGGGGTCCCATTTTCCAATTTGTGTGCCTCAGCTAGTGTCCCCAGTTTTGCAGTTAAGTACCCAAATACATATTTCAGGTGCCTAGGTACCAACTGAAGTAGCCAAATGGACATACTGGAAGAAAGGCTTAAAAGCTGAATTTCTCTTGTAACCCACTGTAAAATTATAGAAATATAGGGCTGGAAGGGACCTTAAGAGGTTATCTAGTCAAGCCCTCTGTACTGATGCAGGACCAGTAAACCTACACCATCCCTGACATGGTTTTTGTCCTTCCTATTCTTGAAATCCTCCCGCAGTGGGGGATTCCACAGCCTTCCTTGGAAGCCTTTTCCACAGCTTAACTACCCTTATAATTAGAACGTTTTCCTAATAGCTAACCTACATTTCCTTTGCTGCAGAATAAGCCATTTACTTCTTGTCCTATATCCAGTAGCCTTGGAGAATAATTGATCACAGTCTTCTTTATAACAGCCTTTAACATGTTTGAAAACTGTTAGCAGGTCCCAATCAGTTTTTTTTAACCTTTCCTCATAGGTGAGGTTTTTTCTAAACCTATTATAATTTTTATTGTTCTCCTCTGGACTCTCTCCAATATCACATCTTTCTTAAAGTGTGGTACCCCAAACTGGACACTCTATTCCAGCTGAGGCCTCACCAGTGCTGAAAACAGGGGGACAATTACCTACTGTGTCTTACATATGATATTCCTTTTAATACACCCCAGAATGATATTAGCTTTTTTTGCAACTGTATCACAATGTTGACTCTCATGAATTGGTGATCCACTATACCTCCCAGATCCTTTTCAGCAGTATTACTGCCTAGCCAGTTATTCCCCATTTTGTATTTGTGCATTTGATTTTTCCTTCTTAAGTGCAATACTTTGCACTTGTTTTTATTTAATTTCATTTTGTGGATTTCAGACCAATTCTTCAGTTTGTCAAGGTTGTTTTGAATTCGAATCCTGTCCTCCAAACCCCTCCCAACTTGGTGTCATCAATACATTTTATAAGCATACTTTCCACTTCATTATCCAAGTTATTAGTGAAAATATTCAATAGTATGGGACCCAGGATTGACCCTTGTGGATCCCCACTAGATACAGCCTCCCAGTTTGGCAGTAAACCGTCGATAACTACTCTTTGAATATGGTCTTTCAACCCATTGTGCGCTCCCCTTGCTGTAACTTCAACCTAGACCATGTTTCCCTAGTTTGCTTATGAGACTGTGATGTAGGACTATGCCAAACGTCTTACTAAAATCAAGATATATCACACCTACTGCTTCCCGCCATTCAGTAGACCAGTAAATGTATTTTCCCCCTCATTTCTTTACTTTTATAAATACAGAAGAGATCAGAAAGTAATACATTTAATTTGTTTAAATATATATTCAACTCAAATAAGGGTAAATAATTTTACAAAATATTTAAAAAATGGTTTTCAGGCTGAGACTTCCATCAGCCAAATTTTAGCTTAAAGGAAATTTCTATGGCTCAGTGATATAAAAAAGCCTTCCCCTCCAAATGTTTATTAACACCTGACCACAATCCCTAACCATAGCAGTGCTGATTGGTACAGTATAATAGCAAAGGTCAGTAAAATACAATATAGGAAAAGAATCTGAGATCAGAGGCAAAATTGAAGCCTTGAAGCTTTTTGGGGCTGAAGAATACATTGAAAAGGTTCATATTATAATTTTAATTTAAGTCTCAAAAAACCCCCACTCCTGCCTGAAAATTCACTTCTGACCTTATTTTTTACACTGTTTTAAATGCCACATTAACTAGATATTTTGTGTATTGCACTGAGAATTCTGTAGAAAAATATCAGGGGCAGAAAAGTAAACCCATTCCTTTCTTATAATATTTGGCATATTCTGTAGCCCTTTTCCCCCCTCTTCAGATAAATGACTAGTGACTTTGATTTTGGAGGAACATTTAATGATGTGCCTTTGATATTCTGCAGAACCACTGCGTTAAAAATTCATATGGCCCCAAGCATTCATAAACTATGTTTCCTCCTACGCATGCTAGCAACAAAACTGTTTATCCTGTTTTACTGTATAATCATTATGGTTTTGCATTTATATTCATTTTATCTTGAATATCTTATGTAATGCCTCTATCCTCTGATGATATCTGGTGTTTGCCTTAGAAATTCCCGGGGAAATTCCAGAAGGAATAAATAGTAAAACTGGCCAAAAGTGACATGTTGAATAGAAGACTGCTTTTGTCTCTTAAAATATGGTATATAGTTCAGGGCTGGTCTAGATATGAAAAGACAGTGTTGTGATCTGCAACATAATTTGTGATTCATTTAGTTTGTTGATTTTATTGATTCTGCTGTGTACAGGGAGAATTTATGCTATTACTCTCCCAGGGCTATGTTCTACTAATTTGTGACAATATCTACACTAACTACTTCCAGCTGTGTGTTCTTCCATACTTTGATCATGTTATTAAAAAGCTATCCCTTGTGTTGCACACCATGATGGCATCATTAAAGAGTGTAGAAGAACACAAAGACTCCAAGAGTTAATAATGCCAGTGTAGTACAATTTTTTTTAAAAAAACAGGACTGTTGACTGAACTAGATTAAGGCCGAATACTTTGCAGGAGGGTTGATGGCAGTGGATACTGCTTGTTTACAAGAGTTGCAATGCCCCTGTTAAGGTAAGATTGATTTTTCCCTTTCCTCCTGAATTCACTGCCATTAGCTGGAAGACAATACACTTCCTTCAGATCAAAGTATGTGTATGGCATGGAAGGCAAAGCTATCGAATGCATTTTGAAATGACTTTCACACATGGTCACCGGACTCTCATAGTCTCTGCTATTTTTGACTGAATTTAAACCAGAGGGAAATGTTCCGTCTCCATAGGGGGTTAAACCAGGAGGGACAGGGGAGTCTTCCCTCCAAACATAGGTCCTTATTCTTTTCTCCCTTGGACCTTGTGTGGAGATTTGCCTTTCTGCACAGGTGGTGTAAAATTCACCCCTCTGATTTTGCAGCATTTCAAATCCACTTTGCACTGGGGTGAATGACTTCACAAATGTGAGGCAGTCAAGAGAACCAGGCTCTAATAGCAATTCAAATGGAAGACTGCAAACCCAGGGAATTCATATAATAACATCCTTTTTATTTCTCTCTCAGAGACAAGGTACTGGAGCAACAAATGGAAAAGACAAGACATCTGGTGAGAATGGTAAGACTAAATTTTATTTCATTTTGGAGAATATCAAGCCAAGTTGTTTTCTTGTATCAAAATGTTTCATTTACAATATTGACATACATCAGCCTTTCCCTTTTCATCAGTTTGAAAACTTGTGTTTGCTGTCTTCACATTTATGTTTTTAGCATTTAACTATGAGCACCAGAGCCCTCATTTTGAACTTACAGTAGTGTCAAACAGGAGTAACACTACCGTAGTCAATGGGTTATATGGATATAAACTAGTACAAGTGAAAACAGAATCAAGTACCAAAATATTTGGCATCATGGACAAGGAGATTAGAGGCAGGGCTGGCCTTCCCATGAGGAGAACTGAGGCGGCTGCCTCAGGTGCCAGTCTGCGGAGGGGCACCACTAGGACCCAGAGTGTAGCAAATTGTATCTACTGTTGGTGCATATGTATTCTCTCTGCTCTAGATGCACAGAGATGGTGGAGTGCTGTGCGGGAGGAAGGAGGGCACAAGAGACAAAACAGGCAGGCAGGATAAAAGGTGAGCGGGAATAACAGAAAGCAGCAGGAGCTGCAGGTAGAGAGAGGAGTAGGAGCCTCTTATGTACCTCTCTAGCACCCCCAGGAGCCTGGACTGATTAACACCAGCTTCTCAGGGAGCTTTCTGTTTCCTGCTGCTTCCCTGAACCTACTCGAGGAGAACAGGCAGTCTACTGAAGTAGTAGGAGCCAGTTAGGCCCTTAAGATGCTGATATCTTCTCTCACTCAGGCGCTGCTGCCAGCCTGCTTATTATCCCCTTCAACTGAGTGTTGAGAGCCACCCTAGCTGGCACAGAACAGCAGTCATGAGTGAAAGAAGAAAACGCCCCTCTGGGGCAGCATTCAGAAAAAGAAAGCAAGCAAAGGAAGCTTTTCTATCTAAGCAGGAAGGCGCTCTCCTGAGATACATAGACACAAATGTTCACGGTGAGCCTTCCGGCCCCAGTGACGATGTGAGTGGTGAGGAGAAACCTGATCTTCCAGTTAATCAGAGTGCAGGTGACTTGGCAGCTACTGCAGCATCCATATCTTCATCTCAAATGGATGTAACCACGCACATTCCTGAAGAAAAGTGTAGATCAGAGAAGAGTGTGGTGGAGGCGCAAGAAACAGCTGCTGCTGAGTTTAGTTCCTTAAGTCTAGATGATCCAGGACTGTGGACCCACTTGAGCAGTAGCCTGAGGGACTTCCTTGTACTGCGTGGGCTACAGCAAGTGAAAAACTTCATGTTCCCCAAAGACAATGAAACTCCTCACTATACCTGAAGAAGACCTACGCCAGCAATGCAGGGCACTAGAGACAGTGTTGACACAGGATGACATGTGCGATATTGATGCAAGTGATTTAGGTGATGAACTGAAAGCCCTTTCAAGATACATTTCAGCAGGATCAACTCCAAAGGCTTTTCTGGAATATATGTGCACAAATAAGATGACCACCCTCTTTCCAAATGCTTTTGTTGTTTTGCGCCTACTTCTAACACTTCCTGTAACAGTTGTCAGTGGAGAACGCAGTTTCTCCAAGCTGAAGTTAATAAAAACATATCTATGCTCCACAATGACACAGGAGAGGCTGGTTGGCCTTGCAACCATCTCAATAGAGCATGAGCTGGCCCAGACTGTGGACCTTCAGTAGGAAGCAGTTCAAATCTTTGCAACCAAGAAGGCAGGGAAAACACGACTTTGATTATTCAAACAGATAAAAATGCCAGTGTTTACTATGCAGACAAGAAAAGTTACATTTGCTGTTCAGGCGTTTGAAAGTTAAGTGTTATTTAAAATTTTTGAACAAGGCATTTTAAGTTGTTAGTTCTCCTTTATTGGGGTAGGTAGCAGAGCAGTACTGTGAGAGGAGTAGAACAGGAAGAAGGCAGAATTGAGACCTTTGAAAGTTTTGGCTCAAGTGAGGGGGAATGGGGGTGTCATTTGAGCTCCCTGCCTCAGGTGCCAAAATGTTGTGGGCTGGCCCTGATTAGAGATGATTCAGTATTATGGACTGGGTCATCAGTGTCTACTATATGACTGAGCAGAGAGCGTAAAGACAAGCCAGCTGTCCCAGGACTGTTCATATCAACAATAGTCTCTGTGTGCTTTTATTTTGGGGAGCATGTAATTGTGGGTTCTCATGCCCTTCTGGGGAGCTGGACACTGAAAAGGAGGCAAGAAGGGATAGGTTTGTGCCATTTGAATGCCGCTGTACAAGAGTTGACTCACTGATGGCTTGCCCCCTTGTGGCAGGGCATAGCATTGTAAGCTTTCATCATCTGTCACTCCCTGCCAACAGCCATTCCAGCCCTGGAAGTTTGCCTTTTCTTGTGACTCAGTTCTCCAGGCAAATCATTTATAGTCCCACTTCTCCCAGGGTAACAGAGTCCAAGAAACAAAAATCCAACGTTTTTACATCAGGTCTTTAGGCCCTGTCTAGTCTCCATGATTCTTATACCCTGTTGTCTCAGGGCTTTCAAAAGTCCTTATCCCCTTATATCAAGGGGCTCCATGCCACCTTCCTGTGTGACTGGCCGGTGAGCCTAGGCCCACTCTCTCCTCTAGGTTCCAACCCAGAGACCCAGTAGTGAGCAGGCAAGGTCTATTCAGACCCACCCCTGATATCTGTATGGGCTTCTTCCGGGGCAGATTTAAGGGTCAGTGCATGATCAGCAAACATGCAGCATGCGGCCTAATGGTTATGTGACATCATGGCACATGACCCGAAGATGAGCTGTGTGTAGTTTTGAAAGCTTGTCTCTCTCACCAACAGAAGTTGGTCTAATAAAAGATATTACCCCACCCACCTTGCCACGTCACCTTAGGCTTTTTTAAACATAAACAGTTAAAAAAAAAACCCATACAGGCCCCTCCTGTTCCTGCCCAGTTGAGCCTGCTTCTAATTAGTGGCCTTCTTGTAGCCTACATCTCTCCCCTACTTGCTGTTTAATTAGGCCTACCTGGCCTGATTCACTCTCTCAGGGCCACTGTGGGGAATATACCCCATCACACTCTCCTTCATTCTTCAGAAGCCTGTTCAATTTCATCTTCTGCATCAATGCTGTCAACTTCTTCAAGGGTCTAAAATGCATCATCAAGTTCCTCTTCTCTTTGAAAAACTGCTCTCTTGAGCAAGAATTTGAAGATAAAAATTATTTTTAGATTTAAGCATTAGTTTTCCCCATTGACAGGAAGAGTTTGCAAAATATTTATGTATTTCCTGCAAAGCTGGAAAGACAGCCTTCTGGTCCAAACTGGCCTTATCTTTATCAGCATGCACCAAAACTAGGTTAAAATAATGTGGTGGGCAATAGATGTATGTTGCATATACTTTGTCTCCCTTTCCTGAAAGAAACTTTCTCATTTTTGTTTGGAATCCTTCACGAGCTCCGGTTCATTGTACTGGCCCCATCATAACCCTGTCCAGATAGGTATTTGGAGTCTAATCCACACTTCCAGAATAAAACATTACTTAACAAGTCACACAAGGATGCAGTGCCTGTCTCACTTACTGTCCCAAAGCTTACAAAATGCTCTTTTATATCTACTTTTTTCCTTCAATATAATCAATACTAACAAAGTAAAGCTAAATGGACATTTGATCAACATATCCAGGGTTCCATCTACAATGACAGTGAAAAACAGCTGATTTTCAGCTATTAAGTATATGCCTCCTGGCTTTTGACGTTAAAAGACTTAAGTTCATCAGTAATTGTTGTGTTCAAGTATTTGATTATCTTGGTGTCACTATGTTGGGGAAAAAGTTGTATTACATCTGGCAAGTAGTTTATTGATGCTCAAGTAAATACCACAATTATTACTCTCCAGCACTTCACTGTGGCTGTGGAAAGGGAGACCCAAAATAGCTAAAGCTTTGATTGTGTCAAGCAATATTTTTAGTACATACCATTTCCTGATGTTTTCATACGCTTCCTATGACCTTTCATGAGCTGTAGAGCTGCCACAAGTGACCAAGTATATTGCCTGCTCCTCCATGAACAGACATTGACTTTAGTATATTCTTCCAATAGTTAGAACCTGTTATCCAAGTTGATTTTTGAGTTTCTGTATCCTCGAACATCCAACAGAGTGACAGTATGCAGAATCTGAAAGATATGAGTATGCTAGCCACCTGATATGCAAATCTTCATGCAGTGCATTTTTCATTCTGTAAAATGAAAAGGAAAATGGTGGGTTGTAGGAAAAGAAATTAACTGTTCATTTGGCATATCACTGTTAGTGGGCTGTCAAAGACCAGTCCATATCAGCATAAGCAGTTGCTCAGTTGATAAAACTGAATCTTGAAAGTGACTTTTATCAGATGGGAACTTCAAACGTGTTTCAACAGGAAGATTGCTTTGACCTGATCACCTATGGGTCTTTGAGTTTTTGTTTTAAGATCATCTATGGGATCTTTGGCTTAGTTGGTTTGTGGCTTATCTTCAAGGACTTCAGCTGTGCTGGTTTCAAGCAAAGTTTCTCTGGAAATATCGTCAGCTACCATTACAGGTAAAATTTCAGTGGTACTGCACTAATAGTGTTCCAGACTTAATCGTGACACAACAACAGATTCATGCTTGCTGAACTGAGATGCAGTTCTTGACTTTCTACTTCAGACTGCAGGGGTTGATCAGGAAGTTTACAATGTAATAGTTTAGAGGATCTCTGGAGGCAGTTTGTAACAACAAAATCTTTTTCTTTTCATTTTCTAAAACCAGACTTTTATTTGTGTTTGTTTTTTCATTTCCAGATATCTTCCAAGATGAGAATAACTAAGTTGGAAGTATAGGCCTAAATAAAGTGTCTTTTTATGCTGCTTAATTTAGCCTTCAGTTACGGAGGTAATCCTAAAAAATGTTGATTCTTCTCTACAGACTCTCCCCTGGGCCTTTTCTTTCAGTCTACCAGTCTCTCCATTCTCTAGTGCTACAAGCAGGATTGCTAAATTCTGTCTCTCTCCCCTTGCAGTCCCCTTCTACTCAGGGCTTCCTCTCTTTATAGTAACCACCCAGCTCCTCGCCCAGCTAAGACTACTATTTAATTGGGCCTGGTTCCCACTCCAGCTGCAGTAATTGAATATCCAGCTCTCCTTACCCCTTTTAGTGCCAATAAGAGATTTATACCCCATCACAAGCACAAAACTGCTATAAGTAGAGGTGGTTGGGAAACGTTTTTCTTTTTATCCTGTGGAAAACTTGACTTTTCATAAAACAAAACAAAACAAAAACCCACCAACCAAACAACCCCCTGAAAGTTTATGGCTGAAAACTCAATTTTCCGCAGAAAGCAAAAAATTTTGCTTATTCAAAAACCTAATTATCCATCAATAAACACTTTTGAAGAACATTTTTTAACCAACCCTTGCTTTAACGCAGCTGAGAAATGGGGCCACTGTAAGCTTATGGACAATTCATGAACAGGAAAAGGACCAAACTTACCAAATAAATTGTCCATTTCAAATTCTTTGCCCAAGTCTAATCAAAAGAGAAACTGTTCCTGCAGCTCTGTGTAAGCTCAAAAGCTTGTCTCTTTCACCAACAGAAGTTGGTCCAATAAAAGATATTACCTCACCCACTTTTGAACTAACTGAAGGAAGGAAGAATTGAAAAAAAGGCATGAACAAGCCTGTTCTCACAAGATTTCAAGCCCATTTTCCCCCAGAGTTGACAGATTTGGATTGTTCAGATAAGGTTTGGATATGCCTATCAATTTTGTTATTCTGAAATGAACCTCGGTACCTCTTGAGAACTCATCCTGAGATGTTATTTCTGTTTTACTTTCCTATTAAGGATAGATGACTTTCCCATCAGTGTTGTTTATATAAAGTTATAGTGAAATGAAATGAGTACACTAGATTCCAAATATTCTAAAACTATGCAGTTAACAAAAATTAAAGAAGAAAGAGAAATACATATTTTACTAGGGTTTTTTAACACGTTGACTCATTAGGCACAAGTTCACACACACAGCAAAGTCATTCATGTCCTCAAGTTAACTAAAAGGACGTCAGAGAAAATATTTTAGTTATTGGTCAGGTTATTGGAGAGGTCTTTTTCTTTGCTGTTGCTGCACATTATGAACCAAGATTGTTTTCCTTGTGTTTCATCATGAATAAAACTGTCCAATTTCCTAAGTTAATACAGACTCAGAGACTCAAATCCTGCTGTCCTTTGATCTCAACAGGAATTTTGTCTGAATAAGGACTGCAGGGTTTGTTCAAAAGTAAATTAGATCTTTAGTTAAACGAGACATTTTTATGCATGGTGTTGACTATCTATTATGTACAATGTAAGCAAATTCGGTGTCAGTAACATTTTTTGTGTAATGTAATGATAACAAAGAGTGTCCTGTCTATAAAACAAAGTTCAGGGGCTCCCAGGGAGATGGGTGAAAGTCCTTTGTGCCATCTCAACCCCACACCCTTGCATGAGGGTCAGGGACAATCTGATTGCCCATTTGGAATTCAATTTTAAACAAAAATGAGGCAGCAAATATATGAAAAGGAAAGTTGGACCCACAACTTTAGATCTTGCTCCATAAACTGTGTATTGTAGGTACTCCTAGTTAATTAAGCAAATGTGAATTATTCCTTTGGAAGCTGTGCATATATTGTATACATATCTACACACGCTATACAGCCTCCTTAACATATTTTGGCTGGAAGACTGGAAAATGTCAACATCCTAAGCATGTTTCCATTGCTGCTGCTGCCATCCATTATCTCTGCTGATGCTCTCTCTAGGGTCAGGATGATGCTTTCCATTTTAAAGGAAGAAACCCCTTCTCTTTATTGAAGGCTGCCCAGCTGCAGAGTTATGCTAAGAAAACAGCACAAAAAGTGGCATTTAAAAACTAGTCATTGCCAATGTTCCCTCAAATTTTTCCCATGCATGTGCAGAATTAATTTTGCTATGTGCACCGATATGGAGGTGATGTGTGGTGGGTTTAGGGCTGAGAGGTTCAGAGTTTGGGAGGGGGCTCAGGGCTGGGGCAGAGGGTTGGGGTGTTGGGGGGCGGGTGAGGGCTCTAGCTGAGGGATGAGGGGTTTGGGGGCTCAGGGCAAGGGCAGAGGGTTGGTCTTGCGGTGCAGGAGGGGGTGAGGGCTTTAGCTGGGGGTGCAGGGTCTGAGATGGGGCCAGGGATGAGGGGTTCAGGAGGTGGCTCAGGACTGGCGCAGAGCGTTAGGGTGCGGGAGGTGGTGGTGGTGAGGGCTCTGGTTGGGGGTGCAGGCTCTTGGGTGGGGCTGGGGATGAGGAGTTTGGGGTGCAGGCTGCCCTGGGGCCAGAGGATTCCCCCCCAGCCCTCTCTCTGCCGGCAGCAGCTCTGGGGGAGAGGTGCTTTTTCCTGGCGGCAGGAGTTCCGGGGACAGGCCCGTGGCAGCCCAGCATGCCCCAGCTTGCTCCCCTCCTCATCCAACCCCTACTTCTCTTCTCTCCAGTCCCATGTGGCTGCGCACCTGCACGACCCTTTATAGCCTGCTGCGCAGCTGCGCAGCTTAGAGGAACTTAAGTCATTGCCCTTCTTCCTCCACCAGTCAATGATCTAACTGTTAAGAGGACCAGGAAGAGCTACTGGAGATTAGCGCTGGGTGAACCATAGAAATAATTACTTTCAAGCATTCTGATGAATTAGAGATGGAATTTTGATTCATCATGTTCAGATCCCTGTTTGCAGACACTGGTGCGGGTGAAGTTTTGTTCTTGCAATGTTTGTGGGAAATGAATTTTGGGCCCATAGCAGAAGTATACAACAATATGTATGTTGTTGCTGTTCTATTTGCTGATGTGTCATATGCTTAGAAAGGTTTATGTGAAACAGGTATGCCTCTTTGTGGCTAGGTCTGTGAATTAGCTTTTGCCCCATCTGGTGCCACCTTCTGTTGGTTACTCTCACTGAGTCTGTGACCCTTCTCTCTCTCCGTGACATGGGGTGCGCTCTCTTTGTTACTTGGCCCGCTGGTCAGGTCACTATATAGTTGCACTCTCCCTCCTTCTGGGATAACAAAGGTCCCACCAGACAAGCTGTCCATATGCCATGTCAGGCAGTCTTCTGTTCCAAATCCAGATCCTGTACCACTTTGCATTGCCCAGGGACCCTATGACTGGCAGCCAAGATCTACCCAATCCCACTCCTTGCTGCTATTTCCCTGGGCTTCCTCCACTTAGCTTCTCTGGGTTGACTCTTCTTTCAGACCTAGAATCCCAGGGCTTATTTTCCACCCTGGGTGTTCTCCTCACCACCTCTCTGTTCCCAGAGAGTGACTCCCTCCCTGCAACCCATTTTTGCTCTCAACTTCCTGGCTTTATACTAAGCAGCCTCCTCTTGCCTTGCTGGGCTTCATGATCAATGAAGCCTAGCTCTCCCTCCAGAGGCAGCCAGGTAACATAAGTGGCCTCTCAGGCCCACATTAACCCCTTTCACTCCCCATCACAGTTTCCAATAAAGAAAGGGCATTTTGTGGGACAAATAAGCCCATTTCTTTGCTCTGCTTTCCTTTCATTTCCTTCATACTTTACATACTGATTGCAGTGGCATGGTGATGGGACAAGACTTAGTATGGTTCCAGCTGCTCTTTTTGAAGGTTAATTAATTTGATTAGCAAACACCTTTTTTGAGTTCTGCGCAAGTTTGATTTTCATAGAGGTATTTTTATTGGACTCACAGGTACTAAGTATGATGTCCTGTCCCTTTAAATGTTTGAGAACTATCCCCCTCCCCAGTGTAAAGCCTCACTTTCCTGTTGTTTTCAGTTTTGCTGCCAGAAAGCTACCACCACAGCAGAAAGCTTTGTTTCTATCAGTTCCCTCTGTCCATCCATTTCCTTCTCTATGGGTAGAAATACAATACTAAGTCTGGAGGTATTTCAAGCCCCTCTGGTCTTTTACTGTAAGCTCATGCATCCCTAACTACCAACTGTTTATAAGCAAAACTATTGGGACCGTTGCAATCCTCTTAACTTCATTTTGTACAAATGTATCACACACATGTAACACATCACCCCAGCACTGGAACAACAGACTTTGCTTCTATGTTCAATCACAAGGAGCTCATTTTTCAATGAATGGAAACTGTGCAAAACTTTCCAACAACCAGAAGAACCACTGTATTCTCTCTCTCTCTCCTTGAAGACATGAATGGCATTGCCCTCAGCACAACTCATACAATGAAATGAAATCTGTGTTAAGGACTCATTTTTATAGTAGTGGACATCTTGGTAAATACTCATGATAGTATGTTCTGGTTTGATCTCCACTAGATGGCAACCCTATCTCGGTAGCGACATCTCATTTTGACTTCCACAGCTGAGACTCCTCATGTTCCAGTTTCCCAGTGGGAAGACTGATTTATCATTTGAGCAATATAGTCACAGCCCCAAATTCACTCATCTGGGACTGCTTTGTGGTGACCCTATTGCTTGTTGGTTCTTGAAGAAGAGCAGCAGCAGAAAGTGGGCTTAGAAAAGGCAGTAGATCCCCTCCCAGCATCTAACACTGGTGTGAGCTGTGTAGATTTGGGGAGGGATGGAGTGGAGCAGTGCGGACTAGTTCCAAGAACTGTTTTGCCAGTGCAGGGTAGGATGGCTTGTAGCAGAGGGAGATCATGTGCACAAATCATATTCCTAACAAATTGGGGACCTGACTAGACCCCTATGGGATCATGGTGCACTAGCTGGACTTCCCTTCTGCTGCTCTCTTTAGTACTCTATCACGCTGCTCTGTGGGTCCAGCGGGGAAGGGTGTGGAGAAAAAGGCCTCTTCTCCCAGGCTACCTGTGCAAAACAGGACAGGATTTCTCTGCAGAACATTTCAAGGTGGCAATTCTCTGTATAACACACAACACCATGTCCTCCTCTTGTGTATGTACAGCAGTTAACACAGTGGGCCACCGACCCCGTTTGGAGCCACTGAATCCTACTATAATAGAAATACTAAATAATAATACCATGCAGCTGGAGCTCAGTGGCAAAAGTCACATTGACCTCAGTGGCAGCAGAATTAGATCATTAAAAATATTTATCTCACCTGACAATTGTAAGTAGCCGTGGCATGGCTTAGTGTCCTTCTACAGGTTATGATCAAGTCACGCTGAAGACTGAAATTTTACCATTGTGATACCATCATGGACTGATCCAAAGCCCATGGAAAGACTCACATTGACTTCAGTGGTCTCTAGACGAGGCCCCAGTAGCCTTCTTGACCAATATTTACAATAGTCCTATTAAGAAGCTACAGTATTTCAGCTTGTTATCGCAGAGTGGGGAAGAATAAAATTATTATTAGGAAAATGGCACAATAAATTAATGTTCTGAGGAGACAAGGTTGCTTGTGCTACTTACACAGAACAGTGAAAAAAATCATTCTCTGTTTTACTGATATTTTGTCATTAGTAATCTTTCCAAATAGCCTTTTAACCCCTATAGGCACTTAAATAAAAATGGTCGGGTTTGCACAGGCGCAGAAAGCAGATGCATCTCCCCACAGATTTCAGAGAGAGTTGGCAGTGCTCAACATCTCCGCAAACCAGGCCACATTAGTTTAGATGTCTAAATATGAGTTTAAGGACCTAAAAATGTATTCACTTATGTTTGAAATTTTTGCCCTAAATTTATATCTGTCTTCAATGCAGGACTTGAACTAGCATATCATCTTAAACACAGCTACCTGTGAATTCAGCATGTTCGATGTCCTCGTTATTCAGCACAGCTGCCACTGTTTGAACAAGGTCCCCAGTCTGCCCATAGAAAGAGGGAAACAAGAGATGATAAACTGAGGACACCAGCAAGAAAGCAATGTTTAGCTGGACTGTGGCACTGCTCTCTGAGGCATCAGACAGATTAAGCTTTGGTTTACACCAGCTTCAATGGTTGTAAACTCATGCTTAGAGCCCTGGCAGTAGGAAGGTTCAAAGCAGCCCGAACTACCAGCCTCGACTGGAAGATGTACAGAGGGCCTGGCACAGCCCAGACAGAGGGAGGCACGGGTAAGAAGGGAGCATTGCCACCATTGGCAGGGGATTTACTGATTCATGGTATCCCTTCAGCAGTCTCTCCTAGCAGAGCTGCTACGGCACCCCTGCCATAACTTAAAGCTGCTCCCCCATGGTGGAAGACAGAAATGCTATCACCACTTGTCTCTCATGGTATAAATCTCACCTGGGCACAAGGAGCCAGAATAGTGCAGGGAGGTGTAATTTACATTTCGTTTACCAATGGTGGTGAATCTGGCAAAGTGTGCTTTTAAGTGTCCTTTCTATTCTAGTGGAACATAGTAGCCAAAGAAGTACTACTTATTTCCTATCCATTCCAGGTGCATAGCCTCCTTGTGCTTACTAGTCTTGTGATGTCACAAAGAAGTTTTCCATAGCTCAGCACTTGTCGCCGCTCACCTCATTTTACATCATCCTACATTCTTCTTACATAAATGACAAGCTGCCACCATACAAACAGCTCTTTACAACCTAGCACATTCTGTAGGAGAATAATTGCATCAAAACCAGTGGGCTCTGTCTTTAAATTTGGAAACATCCTTTTTAGCTATTAATAGAGCCCCTACTTATCTTCTGAAAGCGCACGAGGTACACAACTATTATTTTTGTATGGTTGTAAATTACATTCTCCATATGTCAACTCTACCATCAAACATTATGAACAGCTACAATTACAAAGTGTGTGTATTTTCATGTGATGATTGTGACAGCTTTCTGGGGCTGTTGAGTCAAGAGCAAAGTAGGACAGTTTTGCATTAACTCTTTTGGCAGGTAGAGTAGCCCCGTCCTGCGGGGCTCGGGTGATCATTTAACAAATGCTATTCTTCTTTCCAACTTTCTGTTCCTTTCTCAAATACTCATTTGATGTACGGTCTCTGCTTCAGAGTGTGTCCATAGAGATGCTAGTGGAACTGTGGTCTGGATCGCATAGTCCCCAAGGGTTACGATATGCCATGGCCACAACTGAAATTTTGCTTAAAGAACTCAAGCTATGGGCTGTTTTGCATTCCATCACTTCTGTTTCAGTCTTTATCTATATTTCGTCTTTCACATCTGAAACAACACAATCTGAACTCCCTGAAATATGAATGCTTATATGCCATATTTTACAACACGTGCGAAGAAGTCATCATGCTGTGCTTCTCATCATTGTGTGAATTATTAATAGGCATGGAGATATCCATCATAACTCTCCAACCAGCTATTCCCATGCACTGTAGTCAGCACTCCATTCTGTAACAGCTTTGTCCAAACAAGGACTTAGGGAGTACTTGCACAACGTAGGAGAGCTTGAGAACCAGAGAGAACTACAGAATTGCTGTGTCGAGAAGACTAATCAATCATGTTTGCATTCACTTGTGTGCAATTCAGAGCATAATGGCACCAGAATCCTTGGCTGGGGCCCATAGACATTAATGGGGTAAATACTTGTGTTTAGGAACTCAAAATTCACTTCCCACTAACATTTTCCAATACACACTCAACATTTATTATTTCTGGGTGCAGTCCTGCAAGTAACCTTGTTATTTGTGGAAAATGAACTCCAAAGGGAAGGGAACACCACTGAAGCTAATTTACTTACATATTCAAATTGAATATTCATGGAATATGTTTTGTAGTATCTGCTTAGCTATAGTTGTCATGTCCTTTTGTCACAAGGGAGGTTCATGACTGAGCTATCACACTGCATTATATACTACAGCATTCTTTATTTTGACCTTCTCTCTAATGTTGCTCATGTGAAAAAAGGTCTGGCAGGCATTTTCTGAATCAATGTAAAAAATTCTTTCCAGACTGAGGCTATCTCTGGTATTTTACCCCATGGCACCAGTTACGAGTTAGGTATGATGGCAGTGTCTGAAACTAATTAATATTGAGCTTTCTGGGTTTTAGGTAGAGTGGCAGGGGGAAGTGACCGTGCAGTACACATGTCCTCAACTGTTTTCATCACTGTATTTTACTAGTGTCCTCTCCTTAGAAGTGGTGTTTTCCAGAATGTGATGTCCAAATCAGTAACACATACCTTCCTCCTCCTTTCCACTTTTGATCCACAGATTCCAGCAGTCAAACTCTGCATCACCTTACACAAAGCCCAACTGATGTCAATCGGGATGCATGACATGTCAGTCAGCACAGAACTTGGCCTCGTGTCCAACCTCCACCTCTTAAAGTTGCAAAAATACCCCTCTCAAAAACATCCATAGGCACATGGACATCAATTACAATTATATTACACCTTAACTAAGTGCATAAAAAAGTATCTACATCCCTGCCATAGTTAACTTAACCATACATTATGTATATCATTCCTAAGAGTCGCACGCTGAGAGTACAGGTGGGCCCTGCATCATGCTCTAATGTTCAATAAACTCAGCCTCTTTCAGACCAATGTAGGAAGCAAGTTCCAAAGTTGAGGGCCCTATATTGAGCCACCAGCCATTCATATCTAGGGACCATAGAAACAACACTCCAGCTGACTTATCTGCTGAGACAGCATTTAGGAGGAGAGCCAGACATGCAGGTAACCAGGTGCCAAACCAAACAGGTTTTTCTAGCTTTATGTCCTCCCCATGACTGTTACTCCCTTAGTCATCAGATCTGATCCTCCAACTTGGATGTTCAGTATCTCCCACTGTCTTCCTCCTTCCTATCTCCTCACCTCAGCCAGCATATTTTAGATATAGCCAATCTTGTCCTTTATATTAGAGCTCTTAGGCTGTTCTCACATCTTCCATGTGTGAGGGAGTTACACATGAATTGCATTTCCTCTCCTAGGTGAGTTTCCACTTCTGAGGCACAAGGCTAGGTACAATTTCTGATCAGAGGAGCACCGTGTGCTTAGTTACCTAGAGGGAGAAATCAGCAGTCAAGAATCTTCTCCAAAACTTTCAAACCAAAACCAATTGCTTATATATGGTTTATTTAGTGTTAACACAACTTTTGCTGTGTGCATGAAATACAATCCACACCTTCTGAAATTACACACACATACACAAAATGCTGATTTTTTTTTTTTTTTTTTTGGAGAGGACTGTCGGAGGGAATATTAGGAAAAAATATGAAAAAATCTATGATTTAAAAAATTGATATAGCATCTGGGAGAGAAGATACTGCTCTTGTTTCTTTCTTCTTTGACATTTCTAGTGTCGTTTTGCTTTTTATTGCTACATTGCAGCTGAATATTTCATCAAATAATAAAGAGAACTCTCAATTCCACATGTTTTCTTAACCAGTACCTTATTAAAAGTTGCATCAAGTAAATCAGCACAGCTGTGACTGTATAGTCTGGTCAGTATTTTCTCTCTGCACAGGAAGTTTTCAGTTCTTGTATCATTTATCATGGATTGCAGTGACTCCACCAAATAAATACACCCCTTAACACAAAGAATACAGCATTGTATATAAAGTGTGTGGGGGTTTATCTGATGTGACTTTTAATGACACTGTTTAAAAAAAAAACAAGAACCCCAAACCCGACACATTGGAACAGAAAGATTCCTTTTTCATCTGATGAAATGTTCCCAGACAAGCACACCAAACTCAGAAGTCCCCAAGGGAATAAAAAACACACACAAACTACTTCAACTTCCCAAACTCTACTTGAAGTTTTAAACCTTTTAAAAGAAATTTCTACCATTCTTTCTTTAAAGGCCCCCTCAGCAGAAAGCCAGCTAGCTGGAACATATGGGACAGAAAAAAATCCTTACGCCTGATGCTCCTGCCGCAAATCTGACTGTGTAGGTACTTATATGGCCCTCAACATCATAGTCTCTGAGTGCCTTCCAAGAGTTTAAAAATAGAGATAACAATAACTGTCTCTGTCTCTCTCTTTTTTTCCAGCCTGCAGGAGCAATAGTTTGATTAGTTTATACAGATTTTTGTGTTTGCTTCCTTATGCTTGTGTGTATGGGTGTATTTGGAAGAGATCTAAAATGAGGCACAGAGGAGCAGATAAGTCCACATTTTCAAAAAAATTAGCCACACTTTTGGGAGCTCAATACCAAAGCATGTGTGCAAGTTGGAGATTTGAATGCATACATACCTATGTGAATGTGACTCTGTAAATGCTTACTGGCCATTGCATGCTTGCAAGTCAGGCACACGTAAAAGTTCAAGTCCGTTTCTGAACATGAGGGTCATAAAGAGCACTTTCCATGGGAAATCCTGGCTCAGGTCCCTGCACCATTGTTACGGAGTGAGAAAATCAGAACTGCAGTGGCTCTACAGCACACAGGTGGGAGGCAGCCTATAGAAAGATAGAGGATAGCTTCATTAATTATTATTACTTAAAACTGTACTATGGAAGTGTCTAGTGCAACTGAGCCCCATTGTGCTAGATGGTGTACCTACACAGAATAAAAGAGTCCCTGCCCCCCGCCCCCCCAAATAGAGAAGACAGGCAAAGAATAGGTGGAGAAACAGAGGTCAAGTGACTTGCCCAAAGTCACACAGCAGGTCAGCATAGAGCCAAGAATAGAATCCAGGTCACCCGACTTCCAGTTGCGTGCCTTATCCATTAGACCTCACTGCTTCTCAATTACTGTCTTTTCTCACACACCCTTGTATTTCAGAAATTAGTGCCTCTCTCTCAATCTCTCCTCTGTCACACTCTGGTTTTGTATTGTGCTCTTTGCCTCAGCTTTCACCACTAATTCATGGTGACTGAAGCTATTCTGGGTAAGAGTCCGTCTTAGTTCATTTGTACTTTTAATTATGTTAGTCACTTAGGCCCAGATTTTAAAGGTATTTAGGCATTGCTATTCACAACATTGCAGTGCCTAACTGACTTAGGAACCTAAGTCCCATTGCCTTTCAGTGAGACTTAGACATGTAAGTGCCTAAATCATGTTGAAAATGAGACTTAGGCTACTAAATCAGTTGGGCATTGCAATGTTAAAAATCTGGGCCTAACAGCCCCAAATGGGCATTTTTTATAATAGTTATACATTGAAATAAAGGGAACTTTGGACATGTCATTAGTTTTTTGCTGCTTAGATCACTCAGAAATGTGTTTAAGTTCCTGTCAAATGTTAGCGAGAAAGGGCGTAACTGAAATTATGCCCTTGACAAGTACCATATTTCTTTTTGAAGTCGGCTTATAATTATCAGTGTGCTGCTTCACCACATACCAGAAGCAATGAGATCGCTTCTTGTGATTGGCATATACCTGACACCTACTGAATTGCTCCTTTCAAATGACGGAGGTAACATTTAAAAATCTTCCTACCAGACACACTGTTAGGATTCTGTCTTGCTGCTGACATGGGAGTATGAGCCAAGTTCATCCATAGTAGAAACCCAGTGAAGTCAATGGCATTCCATCAGAGATGAATTTGGCCCAGTATCTTTAGGGACTCTATGGGAGTTTATATGCAGAATCAGGGGCAGATTCATAGCTGGTGTAAATCGACCTAGCTCCATTGAAATCAATCGAGTTAGGTTGATTTACACTAGCACATGATGTCAATCTCAGGGTTCAAAACCTCTAACACCATATGTTTAAAAAGCCTGATAAAAGTGGAGCAGCCCAGCAATTTACTTTCTAATTTAGTGGAAGTGAAAAATGAGGGAGGAAAGAAATCAGTACACAACACTAGTTACCAGTACATTCTAAAGCAGCAACATCACTTTTATTTTGATTACATGAACTAATTTTTAGAACTACTCTTTCCCCACAGAAGACTTGTTTTTGGAAATGAAAAATGCCTCCCCAATTATATAGTTCTTCTGTTAATAATTTGATAATCTATTAATCATCTTCCAAAGGTTTTTATGATTCTAATATATTGCATATTGCTGGCATAATGCATTTATCCTGATGCTCTACAATCACTATGTAATTTGGTATAATTGGAAGTCCCTGCTCAAGGGAGTGCCAGCATTTCAAATGGCAGAAGTGCTACAGGTTAGGACTGAAATCAAGGCTATTTCCAATTGAACTGGTGTCCTGGACAGAGCAGAGATTTAGTGTTCTGAACCACCCCAGGTTAGGTCCTGTCTTCTATTATTCCCTCTTGACTCAGTGACCCTCCAGCTACTTACCTGTGTTTTTTTTCACCTTCTCTCTCCCCCTCTCAGTCATTGAGTGATCATGTTTAGTTCCAGAGGTACCCCAAAATCCTTTCCAATGTTTACCACCTTGCTTTTGAGGAGGTACTGGAGTAACTAGCACAAAAGATACTAAGTTTGCATCTGAGTCCCAAAGCCAATAGTTGCACTCAGCTAAGTGGAAAACTGCATATTTCCAGCTGCTGACATAAGTTCAGAGGGCAGCTCGGCTTGTGTTTAGCACCCCTTTACGTTAATCCCAAATTGCAATGCATGGGAATCAGAGAAGCCTTAGTGAGGCTGCTACAGCCCTTGCCCTGGTGCAAGTGGGCAGAGCCTTGGCTGCATCATCTCCCTCACCACGCTGACTAACACAGCTACTCAGAGTCACTAGCTGCCTTCTGGTCTGGTCCAGGGGCAGGGCAACCATGGATTGTCCTTTGCTCAGTGCTCACGGCAAAACCATAACGGAGTCCATTATAATGCATGTGAATCCTTGTATACAAAAGTAGAAAAAGGCGAACTAAAGGGTTGTGACTTAAACTGTAATGTAGGAGAACAGAAGGCTGCCAGAAGGAGTAGGCTGGAAGGGGCTGGGAGTATGTGTGTGTGGTTGAAGGAGAATGGGCAAGCACATGCTGGAAGACATCATGCCAAGGGATTGTTGCCGGTGGTTGGAGGATTCACAGGCTTAGAGAGCCAGCCGAAGGAAGGGCTGGCCAGGGTGAGCTTGAGCCCCGGATATTGCTGCAGCTGAAGGATTGAAGTGGGACAGAGAAGGTAGTTAGAAGATGGCATCACCGTGGCAGTGAGAAGAGTGCTTGTGTGAGGAGATAGCTGGCATACTAAAGTATGGAACTGGCAGATCAGAACTTCCAGTAATGATACTAGTATTATTTAATAGTAATAATTAACAATAAATTAGATACTTGAGTTCTGTTTCTGCACTTTGAATTCCATCAGCGTTATATTTGTCTAATAATCCATATGGTCCCATAGATTACTGATGAGCTCTGCATATAGAAACTATTAATTCTTGATTAGTTATTAGTGAAACAACTGATACTTCCCAGTAGACAATTGAGAAAACCCTTTATTAGTAACACAGTAAGTATGGGGCAATATAAATAAATAGCCATGCTTGAATTTCAAACATATTAAAAGCTGGGCTCATATCCAGGGACACAATGTGTTTATACATGATTTTGGAATTTATTCCTTGTCTATTCTAGTATCAGAGGGATAGCCATGTTAGTCTGGATCTGTAAAAAGCAACAAAGAGTCCTGTGGCACCTTATAGACTAACAGATGTATTTGAGCATAAGCTTTCGTGGGTGAATGTGGGTATTCACCCAAGAAAGCTTATGCTCCAATACATCTGTTTGTCTATAAGGTGTCACAGGATTCTTTGTTGTTTGTCTATTATAGTCAGTCCAAAAGCAATTGAGGTTCTCATCTAAATTAAAGATCTCAAATTGCTATCCAGTTAATGGTAGAGTGTTAGCCTTTATAATCACAAATGGACAATTTCTTCCAAATAGTTTCTACTTTCACAAATCTCCCCCAACTCTCATATTTGAGAATGTATTGGAACAAGTGCCTCTCTCTCTCACAAAATCTAAGTCAGAGACTCTTTCACCTGCACATCTTCAGTTATACCGCGCATTAATGGTGCATTAACTTCCTAAGCATCAATGACCTTTGTCTTCTGTAGTTTGAAGCTCAGGCTAGCTTTGCTTTGTTACAATAATTCTTGATGGGATTTCTCTGAGTAAAAGATCATCATTGCTCCTGTACTTAGGAAATATTTTCTACAAAGAAGCTGTGATTCACTGTATATTCAAACCATATTAATTCATTATAATTTTATCTTGCTAGGCACAAAAGAATTTCATTTTTATGAGTAACTTTATGTACGTTGATATGTTACTTGCAAATTTTTTCATACTGTGCCGGAGTTTACACATATCAGTGTTTCATTTAGTTGTTATAAATATTTACATGGCACTGCAGTATCTGCATACACTGTGTATGGCTTGGTTAAAAGCAAAAACCATTCTTCTATGTATAGTATGAGAAGCTACCACTCCTTGACCCAGCTCAGCAACAAAATTTTCAGTTGGAAGACACTGCCACTAGACCAAACAACAGAGGAAATGGAACTAGTTACTTATCAATAAGCCCAGAGAAAGAGGTGTGTCTTATAACGCTTTGTGAAGGTGACAGGTGGAACTTGGGGAATCTCTGACAGTGACAAATACAAGGTGGCTTTAAGCCACCTTTGCTATCTTTTGATCCTGGGCTAATTTCTATTGGATGGACTCCCAATACAAATCTGAACAATCAGAAAAATAAGTTAACTTATACTCGCTACTTATGTCCCCAAGGTTCCATTGTAGCAGCCAAGGATGGCCAGGACATTGGGAACACACCCCTGGTGCCTGTGACAGGCAGAGAGTGCGGAATAGGAGCTGCGGGAGGAATCACGTGACTGGGGAAGCCTGCTTTAGGGCTACCTCAGCTGGAATATACTGGAAGGTCAGGGCTTCTGCCTCCAGTTTCCTTCAGCTTTTTTTTTTAAACCATTAGCTTAAACATTCCATACAAGCACAAGATATGTGGCAGGTCAGAAATGGGGAGATGATTTCAGAGCTAGCTGGAGTCCAGGTCATTTTGGGTTTTGAGGTAGCCAGGATATTGCATATCAGCCAGAAGACTACTTACTAGTAGCTACTGCAGAGTACTGGAGTCATATACATTCACCAGGCTACTTTGCTTAGAAAGCAGGCAGGTATTTTTCACTAGGTGAAATTTCTGGGAGACCTTTGCAGTTAGTCTACCAGTAACAAAAGCACGGAGGGCCATAGTAAGGTCTGCCTCAGAGAGGAAAGGTCAGTCTCTTGCCCTGCAGAAGATGGAAACAGGTGTTTCTGGCCTCAGGGTGACCCTAAGAGCATTCTAGTGACAGAGGCCAAGAAGGGGCTCACTGACATCAGGTAGTGAGTTTCAGCTGGCATGACCAATTCAGGGTACCTGGGCTGCTTCTGGGGCTCTACTACCTAATCCAGCTGGGGTGATTTCAGCTTTAATTGGTGGGTAGGAAGTCCTGAACCAGAGTCCCTTAAGTGGGCTGCCGCTCTCTTTGTGGCTTCAACCTAAGTTGTCTAGTTCTGCCACTGCTCCACATCATCAATCCCCTTGAAGGTGCTGCCACTGCTCTGAGCTGTCTATCACTTTGAAACTACTATCAGTGCTGCTGTGCACTGTCCATCACCTCGGAGCTACCACCAGTCTGCAGTGTCCACTGTTTAACAATCCCAGCCAAGTTCTCAGATAGGGATCAGTGGTGTCTAAGACCATTAACAAAGTGCTTAGCAGCAGAGAGGCAGCTCTAGCAGAAGCCAAGAACGTTTTCTCTCTTTCACTCTCCCTTATTCAGTGTGGCTTTATCCTCCTCTGGTGATGGGTCCAAGTAGAGCAGTGTTTCTCAAACTGGGGTCGCCGCTTGTGTAGGGAAAGCCCTGGCGGGCTGGGCCGGTTTGGTTACCTGCCCCGTCTGCAGGTCCAGTTGATTGTGGCTCCCACTGGCTGCGGTTCACTGCTGCAGGCCAATAGGGGCTGCTGGAAGCGGCAACCAGTAAGTCCCTCAGCCCGCGCTGCTTCCATTAGCTCCAATTGTCCTTGAGCAGTGAACCGTGGCTAGTGGGAGCCAGACCTGCAGATGGGGCAGGTAAACAAACCGGCCCGGCCTGCCAGGGGCTTTCCCTAAACAAGCGGCGACCCCCAGTTTAAGAAACACTGAAGTAGCGGATGACAACCTACTATTGCTTTCAGTCACTCCATGAGCTCAAATGACAGAAGTTAGGGTGGTGGACCCAAATGTTCCAACTTTGCTTATGATATGGATGGATGTCAAAATGGTTCCACATGATAGAATTTCTGTTTGATTTTAAAAAACCTAGGAAATAGCACATGTGTGCACATACACACAAATTATGTTAAAAGAACATTAAGGTCGCCACATAAAAAGTTAGGAAAAGCCAGAACTAAGGCTGCCCATGCAACCCTAATTCAGCCTCCTTATATATATGCATCATGATACAGTCTTTAATTAAATGATCACTATTTTTCCACAATTCCCCTGCCTCATTCAGCTCAGGGGATGAATCAGGGTCATGCAATGGGGGTGGCTGCTGATTACAGGACCCCCTCCCTTATTTGTTATATACATTGGAAGGTTTTTAGTGAATGAGGTAGGGCACTGCAGGAAGAGAAAGAGCGTCTCATTGGTAAGACAACTGACTGTTGCCCTGGAGATCTGGAATTTACTCTCTTACTCTGCAATAGAGTTCCTGTGTGATGCCAGGTAGTCACTAAGTTTCTGTTCCTCATTTTCTGAGGGCCTGACTAGAAATCCTGGGGTTTGGCTTGCAGAAGTTCTTAGTACTCACAACTGCAACTGAAGTGAATAGGAGTGGTGCTTTGAGCATATGTAAGAACACTAACAAAAAATTAGGCCCTAGGAATCTCAGACTGGGCATCCAAAATTAGCAGACACTTTTGATGTGCCTTAACTCCCTATCTGAAAATGGGGATAATACCATCTCCTCACCTTACCCAACTTTTGCGAAGATTAATTAAACACTCATTAATTAAACACACTATAGTGATGAGTGCCACAGAATAGCCCAGGATGAAATTAATACTTCTGTCTTCAGAGCAGGGTTTGAATTGTGTGCAGTAAATAAGGCTTGGAGCGACACATTGAACAATGAAGATAAAACAAAATATTAAACACTTGTTTATTAACTGAGCACCAGCCATCCTGTCCACTGTAGGAGGCAGAGGTTCTGGGAAGAATACTTTATGATCACATGATTAAAGATAACCATAATGCACATGCATAAGAGAGCTGAATTAAGGTTGCCCAGGCATCCTTAATTCTGGTATTTCTTAACTTTTGAATACTAAACTTTGCCACTTTAATAGCCTTAACTTTTGTTTTGATATATTTACTCACCATACACGCACACAAACACCACTTAGTTGAGGGGAAAGCCTTTATTTCTTGGATTCAATTAGACTCATACTGAGTTTAATATATTTCTAATTGCGATTGCAAGTTCTTTGTTAAATCAATGCCCACTCTTCCCTAATAAAATAGATTTTAAATTGCAGTTTTGAAAAAAAGGCACCAAGTCAAATCTACATGAAAACAAATAGACAAAAACTCACAACCACCACAATCTTCTTTGTTTTCCTATCCCCTTCGCACTGGAAACTTTTCCATTTTCCTCATTGCAAAGGTTTTAATTGAAAAATAGACAATTTTTTCACCTTTTGAGTATCACAGAAATATTGTGAATCCACAAGATCTAAAATAGTGGACATGTTTTTTTTTCTAAGAAATATCTTTCTGGGTATTACCATTCTAGTACTTCATAGCATTTCTCTGCCTGAAGGTGATTTTTTTGAGGTTCAAGCAAAATCCATCCTCCTTTTTTGAGGTATGGAACAATACATTTTTCCATTATAAACTAATAAAAGCCATAAGGCCACTTCTGGTCATGCTCAGTGGGCATTTGCTAAACTTTCAGCAAAGCTTAACAAAGTCCTTCTTCCTTTGTGACATCACTGCATATTCTCCTTTCTGGTGCCTGGGCAAGGCGTAAGGGTTGCAGGTAAAAGCTAATCAGGGACATACTCCATAAAGAAGGTGATCATGGTATCACCCTTAAAGTTCTGTTACTACAGTTTATTTGCCTGTATATAGTCAAAGGGTAGATTGTGTCTTGGAAGGTAGACCCTACACTGGGACAGTTTGGTATCTCTCCATCCAAAGGGGAACACAGGAAGGCACTGTATTTTGAACAGTCACAATCCTTCCCTAAGTCCCTGGGACACCATACTTTCTTCTCAAAAACCTCAAGTTCAAAATAAGATGCTGGTTCGATGCCCCTTATGTAAAAGAAAAGTTTAAATTCTATTTTTCACTAGATGGAAAAAAGAAATGGTTGAAGAAAACTCTGCCTAATGCCTTTGGTGCCTGACCTTGCTCATTAGTCTCTCTTGCTTAAAAAAAAAGGCTCGGAAAATTGCATTACCCTATACCATCAACCCTCACTCAATACAGACACAAAAGGCCAGAAAGAGAAATCCCACAGAGCTCTAGTATTGACTTGTTAGAATTCCAGGCGTCTGCCAGCAATGTAGTAACTCTCTATAAGTAATGAACAAGCATCTGAGAAGGACACCGTGCCCTTTTTGATTCATGTTCTAGTCTTTTAGAGAATCTATTAATTGTCATTGTTTTTCCCCTGCACTTAACAATAAATTGTCCTGTATGCCAATAGGTGTTCTCTGCTACTTCTATGGGAGGAAATTTACCTTTTGCCCTGGTGGATTCTTTGTACAGCATGTTCCTCAATATCCCAGTTGGAAATGCATGTATTAGAGCTCAGACTGGGCAGAAATACATTTTAATCTTCTTAAGAACTCCTAATGTTTGTGTTTTATGTGGAGAAGTAACACTTTCCAAATTCTTTCTCGTGGCCACTAATAATTCTTTCTTTTGTGTGAATTTCGAGTGTAAAAATGTGTCATGTGAGATTTGTGCAAGTTTTCCAATAGTTAACACTATCAATGATTTGCCTATTCTGGGCTTTTAAAAACTAAGATAAATATTTATACCATTTTCATGTAAAACTTGTATAGCGAATATCAAGCAATGTTCCATTCGTAACTCAATGGGTACCCATGCACGGCAGGGAGGATGGATGAGTCCCAGTAGGGAGGGGGAGAAGATTCCCTACTTGGACAGCAGTGCTTGGAGGTACTCACTCTGCCTTTGCACATAGGCAATATGAGGACTTATCTAAAGGCCACACGAGACTCCTGAATCAATAGGCATTGAATCAGGCCCATGGTGAGAAGCATCCTTTGCTGTACCTTTAAAAAGGCAGAGGCGCCAACTTTGAGTTCTCAGGGGGTGCTCGACCGCCACTCTGCCCCAGGTCCCGCCCCCCCTCCACCCCTTCCTCCAAGCTCCCACCCCCCTCTTCCCGCCTCCCTCCCCCGACATCTTCTTGCCCCTGCTCCTCCTCCTCTCCCCCAGTGCCTCCTGCACACTGCTGAACAGCTGATCACCGGCAAGCAGGAGGCACTGGGAGGGAGGGGGAGGAGCTGATTGGCAGCGCTGCTGAGCACCCACTAACTTTTTTCCGTGGGTGCTCTAGCCCCAGAGCACCCACAGAGTTGGTGCCTATGTAAAAAGGGCTAGCCAGCATCCCCCTGCCCAGCATGTCCATTCTAGTGAGCAAATAGGCTGTGCTGTGGTCCCACTAGACACACCCACTCAGTCCCCTCTGTCTCGCTATCCTCATTCCTGCAGCCAGTCATGGCTGCCTTTCCCATATGTGTGCTAGACATAAGAAAATTCCCCCACCCTCCAGTGCATGAGCATAAGAGAAGCCATAATTTGGCCTAATGTTAGCAAAATAATACAGCAGATTTTGTGTTCACCACAGGCAGTCAATTCCATGATTGTTTCCACAGCAAGTGTCACTTGGGTCCTTTTTCACATAAAGTATTTTCTCTTAATCACTATGTCGTTAACTTTAATCCCCTATTACAGAAGCATGAGAAACATTGCCAAGTTAACTTCAAAATTGTCAGCATAACTTTTGTTCCTGAAAATACTCAACCTATGTCCTATCAGCAGGTTTAACATTTCGTATCTTTGATCTAAATTGAAAGGAGAATAAAAGGCGCTGATGTATTTGACTGCTCAACTGCAAAAAAGGCAGCAAAACATGCTGACCAATCAGTAAGTGTGAAAGAACTTTGTAAAAAGTCACCCTCCTAGTCGACACCCTTACTGTCAATATGCTGAGTTGTCCTGTCACCACAAGCAATGGGTTTGAAGCACATGGTTGGGGTAACATGTCTATTTTAAATCTGTCCCTTTCTGGGGCAGGTAAGGGGTTTGAGATTTTAATGCAGTAAATATAGAACCTTTTGTGAGTATTAAATTATAATTTTTAACATGAAGGATATTTAGATTAAACAGAATAAACATTTCCTCTGCACATAATTTTGTCCTTAACTTCCATGGAATCCACTTACAGCACTCCCTAGCTATGTGCTTCCTTCTCATCTTCTTTTATTACTACATTGAGAAAGGGGCCAACATAAAGCTGATTCATCTGTTTAAATAATGGGCAAGACAAAAGAAAAACACAGGAAATTATCTAGAAGTTTCCCAAGATACAGGCAGAAGTTGTTTTGCTCTAGGGAAGAAGACTCTATGGGGTACCAGTTTCCAAGGGAGTTAAAGGAACTAATAACCAGTATCCTTCATTTAGTGAATGCCATTTTTACTGTAGGCGATTTAAATAAACGTCTTAAAAGGGGTCAGTTTATATGCTCATTCAAGGAGTACCCCTTGTGCATTTCAAATAAATTGATGTGTATTATTATTCCACAGTCTTTGCCCAGATTGCGACCAAATCTCCTTGGGGCTGATTCAGCATTCTTTGGGCAAAATGGGAGCCTGGGATACAATGATACTGATTTTACTAGTAATCATCATCACATCGTTGCCAATCCAGTCGAGTCCATATTTCCTGAGTTCGGTTGGCAGGACATGGTGGGCTGCAGGGGGAAATGGTCAGACTTTCTTTTGCTAGTTTCTCTCCAGAAAGCACTGGCTCCTCTAGGCTGGTGCTCTGCCATGACAACTTTGTGACATCAGCAACACGCTGCACTGCCTGAGTTCACTGACATCATACTTTTAGTGTTTAGATTTAAAATCAGCAATGGTAATTTGTGAGGGCTTATATTTCCCCCCTCACTTTTATTCTTAATCTGCCCAATAAAAGAAATACCCTTATATAATCTTATTTGGGAGCCATTCCTTGATATCATATCATAAAATGTAGAAGTTATGAAATAACTCCCTGCAACAATTACTTTGCTATAAATGACAAATCCCAGAGGTGTTGTGCCTTGCACTATCCACTGATGGACTGTACAATTTATTACATTATAATCAACACACAGCGATAGCCTTTACTAAGAGAAAAATATACCACTGTGACTGTTACAAGCTCTAATATATCACAGTTACTTAGTTTAACTTTTCCTTATAACTTAACTTCTCATTAACTACTAATAGAATTATCCTGGTGTACAATGGTCTCCTGAAAGTGTCCTCATTTGATAGTTTGAAGATGGAGCAGCATAACATTTTGCTCTTCTCTTTCCTGAAATTTGTGTATTTAAAGATGCCCACTTTGACTCTATGCTGGAGTTTTTCTGAGTCCTCATTTTCCTCATTGACAAGTTTTCTGCTGTAACCTGTGTCATCTTTCTTGTCTCTTCTTACTTTTGCAGTGTATGTCACCTTTTATGCTGCTTTTGTATGGTACTTCATACTCACTTCCATTTCTTTGAGTTTATTCACTGCACTATCTTATTAAAGTCAAAGCAAAAGAGGCACTCTTGGAGAAATGTGGAAGTCATAAAACGAAGGAAGCTGTATCAGAGTTGAGGATGTATACTTCTTTTGTGTTGTTGTTCATCAAGGCCTTGGGTGCCATTGGTCATTGCAATTAATAATTTGTTTGAAGTCATTTTAATTACATTTGTTAGATGTCCAGGGTGGCACAATCTTCCAAAAGACTCAATATTCTACTTTTGAATAAGGACTAAGGTCTTACTTTTAAACTTTACATTCTGAAAGTATTAGTGCACTTCATAAAAACTGTAAGCTCTTTGGGGCAGAGACTTATTCTGTGTTTGCATAGCACCTAACACATTGGGGTCCCAGTCCATGACTAATGCTCCTAGACACTACCACTATAGAAATAATATATTAATCAGTTAAAGAATATGTTCCGTTTCACAATAGATACACAGTGAAGTTAAATAACATACAATACTCTTGCTGGAATGTTGCAACATAACCCTACTTTATTTCTTAGAATTCACAACATTCAACACAAGAACCCAAAACTAAGAGAAACAAAGCAGGCTGCTCCCTAAGACAGAGGAACAACTCAACCCACCTTACTCTCTGTACCATGATCAATGGAACTGGAGTCAGGAAGCCCATGTTCCCTGGAGGGACTGCTATTGATAGGACACCAGGAAGGAACACAGGGAGTTAGGCTGGGAGCCACTCAGGCACATGGACAGAGCAGAGCACAAATGTTCATGAAGTTCCACTTGTTCAACTTGCAGATGTTATCCTCACTGTAGGAAAGGCAGCAATGATACAGAAGCTGAACGAGACCATGACAGAAGACTATAAACTTTTCTACAGTGATATGGGGAAAAGAGCATAAAACTTAGCCTAGAAAAAAATGTGACTCAAACAGCGAAGGTGAATATATTGGATGCTTGCTCAGAGCAGAGGGACTGAAAGCAGATCCCAACAAGATCAAAGCAGTCAGAGACATGCCAGCTCCAGTGGATGTTTATGGTCGCTCCAGTCTACAGACCATAAACCATAAACAACTGCATTACAAATGAAGTCATTCCACTTTGTGCCCAATATATGACATTGACATTTTTGTGTGGAAAGTCTCCAGCTTTGCCCAGTGTGAGCGGCATAGTGTCCTCTATGGATGCTAGTGGGGGGATGGGTGTCGATAATTTGTTTTTAGTGTTTATGTAAAAATATTTGTAAAATTAGGACTCATGTATCATGATCAATGGAACTGAAGCCAGAGAGCCCATGCTCCCTGGAGGGACTTCTTGATGGGATGCCAGGAAAACTGAAACATGGGAAGTTAGGGTGGAAGACACTCAGCAACATGTACAGAACAGTGCTCTTGTTCAACTTAGTCTCCATTCAGCCTCACTCTTCGCTAATGAAACGTTATAGGCTGGCTTCCTGCAGGCAGACTGTTGCTAGGCCCAGACTGCATACATCCCTACAGACCCCTTTAGCATGCATAAAGGACCATGAAACTTCTTGCATTTAAAGTGATAGCTTGTAATTTTCATGCAGTTTACAATACACCAGAGTAGGGTGAGAGGGAGGTTCACTTCACACATTACTGAAATGCAGCCAGTTCTATGGTAGAACAGTGTAGCTGTTCATTTATACACAGCAATACTGTACAACAGCTTCAACAGAAAGTATAATGCAGGGAATTTAAAAAGGCAGCATGAAAATTCCTAGTTTAAACTTGTCCAGTACATTGGGCTAATGCTCATATTCCTGCAAAGAGTCTCACCGGACCTTGAGCTGACTAAAAGTGGTCAGGAGGACCTTAGTTTTTCATATCATCATAAGTATAACACCTTCAACAGCATAGTACCTACTGGTCAGGAATTGGTTCAGTAGTGATTCAGAAGGAAGAGGGAGTGCTGTCACATGACCATCAACACCACTTCCTGTGGCACCCTGAGTTTTCCCTATGTGCTAGCCACTTGAGGACTGATCAGGCATAACCTTAGCTAATAAGATCTGATTAGATTAGAAGCCTGAGGTGGTCATTCCAACTGGCATGTTCTATGTGGGCATCATTGCATGAAGTAGAATCCCTGTATTGGTATTTTAATTATATAACTTTACACCCACAATCGCTCCAAGATCCCAGTTAGCACAATCTCATATTTCTAAGCCTTTTTAAAAGTCTATAATTGGTGCATCAATATAATTATTGCTGAAGAAAGAAATGACTTAAAATATTAATGTTTCAGTACAAACAATATTTGTCACCATGTTGTTGAAGAAAATCATCTTTAGCAGGCTAGATATTAGTTTAAAATAGAATTTTGTAAATTTATCTTTATGACTGTTCCTTTCTGTCTCATTATATTTTATCCGATTATACATAATTTTCAGCTATTGCATTTATCTTGTGTCAGAAATAATATTGCTGCTCTCTAACATTTTTAGAACTGGAAAAATATTAATCAGACACTTCAAAGGCCTTATGCTGAAAAAAACATTTTTAAACTCATAAAAGAACCACCATCTTTGCCCTACATCAAAACTAATTTTTCACATTTGAGATAAAAACACTGCATTACCAAAGTAAAGGTCAATCTGAGGGAAAAAAGGATTCTGGCTGACTAATAAAGTAATCTTTATACCAAACGATAATTTACAGTTTTAACAGACAGATGTTAATTCCTTTTCCCTCTTGTTTCTAGGGATATTAAGGAGTTGCTTGCTGCTGGTCAGATAAATAGCTGTAGATTTAACCTGATCACTAGTCACAACCTTTATTTCTCTTCACATTGAGTCTGCAGTCATACTAGAGATGCAGGTTCTAGGGTTTGCTGTTCAGGGTTAGGTGGTGATTACTGTGGGGAAGTTATACCATTCAGGCACCTGTTTTTTTCAAAATAACCAACCACTGCAAAAGAAATAAAATAAAACCCAATCTCATACTCTCAAACAGAACTTTTGAGATTTGAAAGTGGTACTTGAAAATGTAAAATTATTAATACCATAAGTTAAGGAAATCAGAACCAATATATTGACATGCAGAGAAAACTCCATCTCACCAAGTAGAATGGTTACAACAAAATTATATCCGTGTATACACTACCCTGTAGAATTTTAAATGCATAGATAGGAAAGCTCTTCTGTAACTCCTGAGCTAGTTGGTAGGAATGTCCTTCTTTTAAAATAATGAAATTATTGTGTTGATTCACATCTTTAGAATTAGATTCTGATATGCCATTGTACAGGGGTTGGGAGAGACAGCTTCATTCCTCTCCCCCACCCCCAAATCTGTGTACCGACCTAACACAACTGCAGAGATGTGAAGGCACAGTACCCCAGCTGTGGCCTCAAAGTTGGTAAGGAGTAGATAGGGCCACATTCCTCTCACACAGGCAATAACTTCATAAAGGCCTATGTCTTGGCATTATACCAGCAAGCTAGGCAAGAGCTGAGCCAGAATGGGACTCTGGTCTTTCACATAAAACCAACAAGCTGGAGAAGATCAGCCAGGAATCTCACAGAGGGCTGTCTCTTTACATCAGCCCAGCAAGCTGTAGTTGAGCCATGGAGCTCACAGAACTTTGTGTCTTGACATCAGATCAGCCAACCAGCGGTGCTGAATAGGTAACTTCTCAGAGGTCTGGGCCTAGATATCAACTCAGGAAGCTAAAAGAGCTGGCCAGACATGCCAAACCCATGAAACAAAAACAGAAATTGGGCTTGTTTTTGGCTTAATTGGCTTGTGAGTTGCTTGTTGGCTAGTTTTTGGCTTGTAGCTTGTTGCTTCTTTTTTTTGATCCGCTCCCAGCAAGCAGGGGCAAGGGGCGGGGAGAGTCAGGGGTGCACAGTGGGCCCACCACAGTCCCAGACTGCACGCCGGCTGGATCTAGTCACATAGAGTTTTGGGGTTCTCAGGGACTGGCTTGTTTTGGACTTGTTTTGAAATGGGATTAGCTTGCTTCTTGGCTTATTGTGAAAGTCGGAGTGTTTATTTACTGCGTGGAAGTTGGCAACTGTGGAGCTGACCCATAGAACTGATAGACGATAAAGCCAGCCCAATAAGGTAGAGGTAGTAAGGCAGTAACCACACAAAAACCTGGTCTCTGACCAAGCAAACAAGCAAGATTGGTGGTAACCAGTAATTTCACAGATATTTTCCTTGACTCACTAAAGCTACTGAGCTGGTGACTTCATAAAGGCCTGAGCCATGACATCAGCCCACCAAACTAGAAGTATAGAAGGAGAGCCCTCTCAGAAACTAGTGCCCTGAAATTACCCCCAAGAAGCTCGAGTTGCTGAGATGGTGAAATCACAGAAGCACGTGCTTTGATATCAATCAAGTTCAGAGGAGCCTAACATCACCGAGAACAGCAAGGTAGAATTGCTGAGTCAGTGAGCTCAGCGGTATCTTTTAGTGAGTGATGCTGAGCAGTGGTTAAGGAAAAGGGGGAGCATATTGGAACAGAGCTTGACTCTGCTAACACCAGAAACAGTGTTCTCTCTGGGCGTGGAAGAGCTCATGAAGTTTCCCTCCTGCCTGTTCACTGTCTGGTAAAATGAGGACATATCAGGTAGGAGTATCTGCAGTCCTGCATCAGAAGAGCAGGAGGTGCTGTCCCTGGCTGGGGAGTTTATAGGGCTCTAACCCTTCCTGCCAGTGGGTGGATCAGCACCAGCATCTGATGGGAGAAAAACTGTCTGAGTTGAGACCCCTATCTGCCTCCTTTCTTCAGCTGCAAGATCTGTCCTGCTGGCTCCCTCTCCCATCCAGGGGGACAGAGAAGGAAAGAAGCTGTCTGACACCTCCAGCTCTCCCTCTATTCCAGGGACAGATGGAAACTCTGTCTCTGGCTTCCCTCCTTTAGCCTGAATCCAGGGGAAACAGATGGTCTTGTCAGTTCTCTCAGCTCTCCTGGCCCTGTATAATGGAGAGAGTCTTTGGGAAGACCATGATTTGCCTATTGTGCTGCTCCACACTCTGTGCACAAACCCACACTCTCTGGCAGGGTATGAGCCTTCTTGGGAACTGCTGTGGAGTTTGGCCAGGTATTCTCTTGTCCTATCACACAAGATGATGCACCATCCCTTTACCACATGGATGTAACATCCCTGGGACCAGAAATGAGGAGCTCCCCACTTCAGTTTTGGTCTGCTTTAACCATGGCCTGTACTGGCTGGCTTAACAGACTGGGGTCAGGGAAGCATAAAGAATGGTGCAGCCTGTGTAGTCCTCTGAGCACTGGGCCACTTGAGGAGGTATTGACCCTACTGGAGGCAAAGTGCCTATATGAGCTAGCTTTCTGTGGGGTGATGACATTCTTCCCCATCCCTTAGTTGCGCCAGTTGCTAAGTACTGCAATTCAATCCTTGAAAACAATGTATTTGTTGGGGTATATTCTACCCACGTTTCTGTAACTCCTGTTGATCCTTACTGGGACTAGGAGAGAGTGTGGTACTTAAGATCTGAAGTGTCATTACTATTTATAGTTTTCAGTCCATGCTCCAGTACAGTTTCATACCAAATGTTGTTAGAGGAAATGAAAAACAAACTTTGCTTCATTTATGACAACATGAAGCTATTCTGAGAGCAAAGAGTGAACTGGAACTCTTAAGTTTAACTCTCTAATTTTCTAACATTGTTTGAAACGTGTATTTCCCTATACCCTCTTGCTTTAATGCCTCATAGGGCTGTTTTGTATTCATGGCTTGGGAGGAAAATCTAATGTTTTTCCATTTTCCCGTGCTGTCATCATTCATTTTGGTACAGACTTGAGAATAAAGAAAGAAGTTAGCCAAAGGCATTTGTGAGTAATTACACTTGCACCACATTTCTCAGGAGTTAGCTGGGAAGCCTCGGTGGGTACAAGGATTGTTCGCCTCTTTACAGGAAGAGTCTGACAAAGTTTCATTATCCATCTAGTACTGGTTATTGATTATAGCTTTCTGCAGCACAAAAGAAGGTTAACATGCTAGTGTTTGTTCTGGAAATGGAATAGATAGTTCTGTAATACTCACTTATAGAATTAGAGATTTATTGGACACTGCACGTTCCAGTTCCAACTCCAGCACACACAGGCAGGAAGACTAAACTTGCTAACCACCCCAGATCAGAACAACAACAACATAATATACAAGACAACAGCTTACTGCTAAGATAAGGATATAGCACCATCTACTGATGGAGGCAAGACAAGGCAAGTTGTTCTGAATGAGTGGACCCCTGGTTCTGCCCAGAGCCCTACTAACGCCATTGGGGCTTCATGCAGGCATAGATGTCCACTGGCATGCAGTTCATTGTAGGACTGGGTGCTAAGTTTGGCTATAACATTTTATAAATAGAGCAGGGTGAACATTTTTGGATGAAGCTTTTTTGTTGTTGTTGTTGTTGTTGTTGTCATCTCCCAAGAATGCAGGTTGAAACTCTGTGCACGTTCATGTTGAATTCGCCATATTGTTTCAGTCAGAACTCCCAAACCCCTCAAAACAAAAATTCCAAAGAAGTCAAAATGTTTCCTTTTGACATTTTTAAAAGAAAATATTTTGACTTTTCAACTCACAACGACTTTTCATTTCAAATTTTACGCCAGTTTTATTACAAATACTTTTAAAGGTTAAAATAACCTTGAAAACAAAACAAAACTTTTTGGTTCAGACACCAAATAAATAGATCTTATTTATAATGAGAGCTCTGCTATAGTTAGAGCACCAATTAGAGCGTTGGCCTTTCTGTGACCAGACTGTTAGTTCAGCTGCTGGGGCTCAACACTCTGTCACAGTTGCCTTCTGGTTCTCGAATAGCCTTTGTGGCTACATAGACAGACTATGTGAGAGAAACAGGGGGGAGCGACTTCCATCTCATGGTGCAGTTGGTTAGCATATTCTCAAATTAATATTAATTTGTTTTTCATTTTCTCGGGACAGATGGACAGAAGAAAGTTCAAGAGGACTTTGACATAGACATGGACGCACCAGAGACAGAACGGGCTGCAGTGGCGATACAGTCTCAGTTCAGAAAATTCCAGAAGAAAAAGGCAGGATCCCAGTCTTAGTAACTACCTTGTAGTTTAAAGTGGTAGTTCTGAGGTGATCTGTCAGGAAATTAATAAATAAAACCAAGATGCATGTACAGAATATTTAAAACCCTATTGGCAGGTATATAACAATGAGCTTGTGAGTGGCTTCATCCTTGTGATCTCCAGTCCCTTTTCTTCTGTAATTCACCATTTTACTTGATGTTGTAATAAAAAGTTAGGATGAAGTAATTAAAGTGTCTTCTTTCATCTGTCTTTATATTAATCCAGCAAGCACAGTGTTACAAACAAATCCAGCCCAGATGCCTATTTTCCTCTTCACTTACAGCTTGGAGACATAATGTAGCACCGTATATTATGAGATTTTTGCTGAGGGAAGAGAAAAAAGGTCTGAGCCCTGCTTACCTCATTTAGAGAATTCCAGCTGCCAGTCAAATGTGACAATAAAATGATTTTTCCTGCAATGAGGTGAAAGTGAAAAATCACAGACAGGAGGTGGTATGGAGGAGGCAGGTGAGCCATTTATTTTTGTCTCACAATTCAGATGATAAAATGGTTTAGGTGAGGAAATCACCACCCATAGTGGGTCCCAAGATCGAAAACAGAGAACACAATACATCCCCATTTGGATCCTACTGGTCAGAATTACACAGCTTATGCCAGATGTCAACAGTTCTAGAAATAACCCTCCCCCTTCACCTCCCACCAACAACATACACATTCAGAGATTTGATGTAGAGGGAGATTTTCCCCTCTAAACTCTTTCTGTCCTGATTATAACTGTTCATTACCTATCCAAACAATGAATGTATTTTTCCTGACCCTCTATATTTTCCCATGGTTTGCTAAGTAAACCACAACATATGCTTTGCCTCCCACTACAGTTTTCTCTTTCTCTAGGTACATGTGACCATCCCTCCCTCCCCACCATCAGTGAAGTATGTTAGCTTTTCATTAATACATTTAATGAAACGCTCACAGCTCACAGCACCCTTGTAAGGTAGGGAAGCACTATTTTTCAGACAAAGTAAGTAAGAGCCAGGAATAAATTAAGATTTTCTGAATCCTAGTTCAGTGCCTCAACCACAAGATCATATTTTGTCTCTAGCTTTGATGCCTTTCCGTTGCTTACCTCCTTTAGAAATTTCACAAATAACTTGCCAATATGAGCCTAGTAATCTCAGGATATGGAACGTAGAGAACACAGACTTCCCATTTATCTTTCAAAAGGTACACCACATCATATAATAAGAGCCTCAGGATGTTAATTTTAAAATTGTAATGGGTTTTGGGTTGTGGTAATACCATTTTGTTTAGGTCAAAAGTCTTTATAAAATAAAATAAAATAATGAAGGATTGCATTAACCTGGTGCGCTATGTCATCTGAAATAGCATAAACTTTGTAACAGTTCCTTAACTGGATAAAAGCTATGGGCAAAGCAATAGGCTTTTATTCTTTATCTGACATCATATGGTTGGGGCAGAATGAAAACCATTTCATTGTTGAATCACAGCAACTAGGGCTATTGGTAAATGGATTACTGGCCTTTCGGCAACAGGATTATTTTTCAGCTTCAAGATCAGAGTGCAACTCACAAATAAAGTCTGCACACACAATGGAACAATCAAGAAGGCGTGAGAGAATGACATTTGGATTAATTGCTACAGACTTTGATGCAGACGATCCTTTTATAGCAGAGTATTTTTATACCACAGCTTCACTGCAGATTCCCATCCATGTGGGCAACATTCTAACACCTAACTCTTGATTTTTATTGGTTCTTTGCTCATGTTCAAGGCAGAAGAGTTTTAAACAAGGTTTTCCTTGTCACAAACTGTACCATCAGTAGGCAAATATGGCTATTGTGGGAGGGGTTTGCAGACATAGGCATACTTTTCTGAAGCACATGACCTATATTCAGCCAATAACTTACCCTATACTTGGGGCTATGCTTATACTTTTCATTTGTATCTCATTTTTACTTCCAAACACCAAATGAGCACTCTAATTCACTTGCCCTGGGAGTTTCCTAGATGAGAATAGTTAATATCTCAATTATGTTTATGTTGCTACTGAAATACCCAGGTCCCAACAGGTAATCTGAAAGATTGTTCCACAACAGATGAGCTGAGAGAATAGAAGGACATCAGCCCCAAAAAATACCTATCACAAATGGGTCGAAGATAACGTAATAGTAGACAGTAGGTTGAGTGGATCTAGACCCTTGCCATGTGTGGGATTTTAACTGTGAATTCAATGCATAAAACCTCCAGCCAATCACGAGGTGGAAATGATGAAGATACCATCTTTCCATAAGCAGCTCCAGAGACTGCAACACTAAATGATTCCTGTGAGATGGCCCCACTAAATGGTTAATACTCAACCTCATCAGTGAATAATCAGCAATGCCATGGAGACAGGGATCAAATGCTTAAGTCATTTAAAAAAAAAAACCCAGCAGCTTATTTTTTATAATTATAGCGGTGTACATGCCTGGTTAAGTGTAGTTAGGACAAAGTAAAAATGTTTTATTGTTAGCCTATACTTCAGTGGGGAAGGCTTGTAGAATAGTCAGCTACTCATTCCATGGTTGTTTACTTCAGATCAGAATTTAGGCAGATCCTGTGCGGTAATACGACCTATCTTCCTGTGTCTGTGAGCTAGACAGCCGGGGAACTGCAGTGTCTGCGTGGGCCCAGCAGCCTCAATAAAGGAACTTCCTTATGTTTACTACACCTACGCCTGTCTCTTCCCTGTTATGAGGGATCTGGCAAGTCCTCTAGATTTGCAAAGTGCTCTCCACATTATTAATTTTCTTCCTGGATTGCTTGCACATGTTGTCCATTCTCAGGCCAGTAGTACATTTTCTTCTGCCTTATGGGACCCTGGTGAGCTGCCACCCCTGGGTGCCTCACTTGCATTATGGCCAATGGTTCTTCTGATCCAGTTATCCCCCTGTTATCCCACAAAGTAGCCTGCAACCCATGTGTGGTTGTGGTAGTGTTCCTGAATATCCTGTTCAGGCCCCAGTTCTGGCATCCAAGTAAGAGGTATTCAGGTGTCTTGTTTGTGCTTATTTCACTCCATGTGCTAATGATTAATAATGACATGTTGTTCTGGATGCAGCAGTAAAAAATATGCCTGTCTCCCATTGTATTTGTACATCTTATATAATGCAGATCACCACAAGCCTTGCTAGACTATGCAAATGGCACCTCTTTTTGACATTCACCTTCTTGAGTATAAAGTGACCCATCTAGAATCAGCCAGGGAATCAAGCCCAATGAACGTAAAGGTGCAATGTTAAGAGACTGAGTAACTGGAAAGATAGTTTCAACTATATGTACCCAGTGCATAGGCAGTAACAAATACTCTTTTGGATTGCTTGCAGAGCAGACTTTTCATCAGATCTGTTTAGCGAAATGTATTTCAGCAGCTACTGTATAATCTAGTTCAGCCAGAAATACATCAGTTTGCAGCACATTTGAAATTGATCCAAAATATCTTGGCTGAATATAGCAGTGTAAATATGTCAGGAAAGATATTTACAGAAGTATGAATTGGGGAGGAGGGTGGCAGACAGCAGAGGAGGTTGGCTGAATAAAAAGAAAATAAATGTAGTAAATAAGGGGGGTGGGTGAAAGTTCACAGAATCATTTGAACGGATTTGTTAAAAACCACTCTTACCCTTTTTGTGTGGGTCTTCAAAACAAGTTTTTCTTCTTCAGTCTCCAAAAATACCCAACTGCTGTCTACTATGATGACACCGTTATGCTTCGGGCTGGCTTGAGGATTTGGGGAGATTAGTTAGATGATTCCTTGGGATACAACCAAACTCAGCTGATTCATTTTAAATACAATTTTGTATGTGTTTTGTGTGTGTTGAAAGGGAATCTTCAGATCTCCCAATTTCCTGTTACAGAAGTGTTGCCCATGTGCTAGGATCCATGTGTAGTTGCCAATATTTGATAAAGTTTTTTCTCTTCAGGGTAAATTGTTCAAACAAACAAGGGAACTGGGGGTTCATACTGCCAGAGGGATTGGGTGCATTTTGGTGAATTTTAGCACATATAGCACTTTACAGACATTTAGGGCCTGGTCCAAAACCTGCTAAGGTCACTTGGAAAGACTCCCATTGACTCCAGTGGGCTTTGGATCAGGTCCCATCTCATTAATCAGCACAAAATTCCTGTGAGGTAATAACAATAAGTAAGAATTGTTATCCCCATTTTACAGTGAGGCAAACTAAGGCAGAGAGATTAAATGACTTGATTAAGACCACAGTGGGAGTCTTTGTCAGAGCTGGGATTGAAATGCTGGAGTCCCCTGGTCTCAGTACCACGTTTAGTCCTTTAAATAAAGTTGTCTCTCATGGCCAGAGGTTACAGGCAGTGGCAGTGGGACAGTTTTTATCAGCTTTAAGATCTGTTATTGCCAGAGTGGTTGACACTGAGCTGGGATCCTCTCAAATGTTGCGAAACCTTTAGCCATGGCTGCCACAGGCACCAAAGTTGATTACTGGGAAGCTGTAAGAGGAGTCGTTAATTATTTATGATTCTAATGGATATGTGTACACTTGACATTTTAGTCATATTTTAACACACATTAACTAACCTGATTGTAAATTCTAGTGTAGAAACTCTACAGATGTTGGATCCAGGACAGGTGTGTGTGTTCTGTGTACACTAGACATTATAATCATGTTTGTTAATTAATATGTGTTAAAAACACAAGTAAAAATTCAGATGGAGACATACCCAAGGTAAAATCAATTTAGTATTTCAGCCTAGTGATTGGGTTGCATTAGTTTATATCTTCACAGTGAAAAGGTCTAGAAACTCATCTAAAAAGAAAGCTGAGATTAACTGTGACATTTCTAGTGCTCACAGTCCAGCTCTGAGTTGGTTACTTAGTCCATCTCCTATAATGTGGCATTGCTGTTTTTATTACCCTTAAACTGTCCCTGACAGATGGGCTCCTACCCTTCAATAGCTCTAGTCCTGGTGAATCTAAGACACTTCTTTGGCCGCTTGTTCCATTCTGAACTTTTCTTAAAGCTATAGAGATTACTTTGTATTTTACCTAAATCTTCCCTGTGTCACTTATACTCATTTGCTGTAGATCAAATATGCCCAGTTCCCTTAACCTTCCTCACAGGTCTCATATTCCAAAACTTTTATAATTTTTGTTGCTATACTGTGAACTCTGCCAGTTTATCTACGCGCCTGAAACTAAATGCAGTCATCCAGCTGAAACATAACCAATGCTAAGCACAGCAGAATAATTCCCTTGATTATTCTATATGCGATACTCCCCTTACCACAGATCTATATGGTTTCTGGCATTTTCATGACAGTGTCACTTTGTTGGTTCATATTCACTATCATTTCCATTAAGTCCCAGATCCTCTCTGTGTTCCCACTGTCTAGTCAGTATTTTCCCATTCTCTACACAGTTGTCTTCATTTTTAAAAGAATGTATTGGCTGTTAAGTACCTCTCCTATCTTTCTAACTCATGTACAACTTTGTAATGCTGTAACAGTTCAGGAATCCAGGAAAACACCCTTTACCCACAGCTCTTTACCCTGTAGATTGGGCAGGAATTTTAATTAGATCACACTTTTGTGTGTGTTTTCTAGTACTTAATTATTTCAGCCAGGTGCAGAAACACCAATGAACTTTTTTGATCTTAAGAAAATGTTTGGATCACTTATTTTATTCAAAAGAGTTGGCTGGTCTCTCCTTGCAATGAAGAATTATTTGGTGGGAGAAGTCTGAATATGATTATCTAAAAATAACTCATAAAATAAGCCTGAGGACTGCTACCCGCTTTCAATGTGTTATGACTTAATGCTGTTGTACAGGGGCCAGACTGTGACGCTATTATTTACAATGAACAGTAGTTTACACCATAAATAGCCTTACTGAAGTCAATAGGTCTATTTGTAAAGTAAGATACTATTTCACATGATTAAGGTTATCGTGATCTGGCCCCCCAGGAAATACATCAAATAGGTAAATTTAGTTTAGAGTTGAGGCAAACTGATATTGCTATTTTTCTTTAATCACCAACATTTCAGGAATTCAAGTATAGTTCACTTAAAATGTTTCACTATATAAATATTAATAGTGATAATAAAATACTGATAATAGAACAATAACAAAGCCAAAATCTTAAATTGTGGTAGCACTTCCAAAGATAGAAAAAAATACTGTCCCAACTTAAAAGTGTATAGACTGGTATTGAACAAATGCATTTTTATTGAAACTAGGATTATTATTTTTTTCAGTGCAATATATTTTCCAGACAATCAGCTGTAGTTTATCTTCACTTTCTTTGGGCCAGTTTCTGAATCCAGCCACATGCAGCTGCCACGGAAGCATAATGGGGAGTGGGCCACACACACACACACACACACACACACACACACACACACACACACACACACACCTCATGCCCATGTTAATATCCCTCCATCCCTGCTTCCAGCAGTAGCAAGGGGAAGAGAATCTACATACCGAATATTTTTCCTGCCCTATGCAGATGGGCAAGGAGTGGTCAGAGTGCATCATGGAAATAGGCAGAGTCTTGAATCTTCTGCACAACATATCAGGCAACATAGCTGAGCTGATAGTCCAATAGGAAATCATTGTCCCACCCCAAGTGCAAGAGAGAGGTCAGAGAAGGAATTCTGTGTTATGTGCTTATTTAAATGGCCCTTATTAAAGATAGGCCAGAGATGCAAAATTTGGAATTTTTTAATCTTAATTTTCCCAAAGTTGTAGTTGTGTGTTTTTAGAGGCAGGGTTTTGGTTCAGCCCATTAAGGGTGACCGGAACCAGTAAGAACACTTGGATTTGGATTCAAACTTCCCCACAATTCAGAGAGTTCAGTTTGGGGATTCAGTTTGAGGACATTTCTAAAGTTTGATTTATATTAAGCTCAAATTCTCCTCTTGGATCTGCACAGTAAATCCTGATGCCAATATTCTGCTTTCTCTTCATGTGTAGAACTTCCAGGGCAAGGTGGGCAGAATATTAGAGTCAAAATCTGTTGGGAGAAGAAGTTTGTTTTGAATATTTTAGATTCACTAATTGTTTAGATTTCTCTTAACAATGGAGGCCCCACATCTAGTTTCTGATGTAACATTTGAAGTCTATTTATGTATTTATATGTATAGATACAAAAAGGCACTTCTCCAGTGCTCTAGGTGCCCTTGACACCAAGTTAAAAATACATAATTAAATAAAACCAGCAGCCAATATGCCCCCATAGAACTCATACTCACACAACACCCCTGCCCCCACAAACATAGGGCCTCCAAAGCCCAAGGAAATGGATAAACCTTGCAGCATGCATAGGTCAATAATGTCAGGCTGTTTTGGACTGAAGATTAGTGAGGAGCCACTATGCTCTTCAGTTGATTAATTCCCACAGAATAAACTCTACCACCAGCCTGTTCCTTTAAATCAAGGGGAAAACACAATTTGAGCATCTCTTTTGGTCATAACTGTGGCAGCATGACATAAGGAGAGAGGTAGTGTCTCAGGCAGGCTTTAGATCTCATGAAAAACTACTGAAGCTGAACAGCTAATTCAGGTTTAGAAGAGGAAAGTTGGAAAAAGTTTCTAGCTCATATGTTTTGGGATGCATAAAAAGAAACCTTATAAAAAGTATTAACTTGTAAAGAGTTTGGCCTAATTTTTTGATTTTGGATACCTCCATTTTTGGTTGCCCATCCTGACACATCTTGAGGGGACATGATGTTCAGAGGATAGGTGCTCACCACTGTCTGAAAAATCAGGTCCCTTTATGGTACCTCAAGTTGGGCACTCAGAAAATTAAGAAACCCAAGACTGCCAGTCACTTTGGAAAGTTTTGGCCAGAATCCAGACAAAAACCTTGCCACCATGTAGAAAGGAGTAGTTCTGCTAAACTAAGGAAGCTCCTTTGTTTTCTCATGATTTCAAAGTAACACATCCTGAACAAAGAGCTCCACTGTGTTGACTGGCTGAGTCACTGACTGCTTATTAGTAAGAATCCTTCACAAGCAAAATGACAGAAACCAACAGAGTACATCTAATCCAGTGTACTAAACATGCTGTAGATTATCTACAGTAGGTCATAAAACAGCAAAAGATAGGAAGGAAAAGCTATTAGTACTAAATATGTCATTTAGTTATATAAGATAAGACTGCTCTATAATCACAGACTGGATGACAAGAATAAAGACATTTGAATCAGCTACGCCTCCAGCCCACGAAGATAAGATAAGGAAAACGGAATTGGATATCAGGGGTACAGCTTTGCTCATTGTTAATTTTAACATACATGCATTATATTATGAAGTGCCAATAAGGAATGGTATGGCTCAGGCAATTGGTAATAGGATACGAAAACTGTCACCCATTGCTTATTGGTTCAGATTTGCCCATAGATCTGGACATATGTAATTGGGGTTATTCTTTATAGGCTCTGTTTATTCTTTTCTGGGAGATCTCAGAGGGCAGTTCCAGGTATTTGCTTATTTACCCTCAAGGGCTGTCTTGTAAGGGATCCTGCAAGGTCACAGTCTAAGTTGTATGTGAGAGACTGCTAGATGAGAAAGTTTAGCATTTTGGGCTACAGTGCCATTATGATGTGCCAGAGCCTCAGCTGGTATAAATCAGTGTAATTGCACTAACTGATTTATACCAATTTACACCAGCATGCCCCCTAAGTCAGGGACTGCAAGTGGGGAGCACAGCATCGAATCATTATGGCAGTTGTATGTTGCTCAGTGAACCCCCTTATCCCAGGGGTATTCCACTGGGACTATTTCTGTTGGCTGCTCATGCCACTAAAGTGATGTCTAAGAGCTGGATCATAATGGAGAATCTGGCTCAGCACATCTTCGCACAGGATAAGTTGTTCAGCCATATTCTCAAGGGTCTTTCATTCCTCATATGTTCTTAGGGTTAAGATCAGTTGCCTAAAGCTTGGTAAAGAAGCAGCCCAGTGAGCATAGGTTTGCCCAGCTGCCAGGGTAGTAAGCTACAACCTACACTCATTGCAATTTCCAACAGCATGAACATGTTAAAAAAACATGGAGTTATCCTGTTTCTACATGGGAACCTTTGTGTTCGAGAAAGTCTCTCTTCTTCCCAGCTTAATATGGTTTGGAATTACTTTGGTCACCCTTCAAAGTATACTGGTTTTGCCTTTGGAAAAGACACATTCATTAGAGCATTACCTAAGTGTTGCCTGCTTAGTTATCTAAAACAAAACTGCTTATAGGCAATACCTAGGCAACGCAGGAAGTCCTGAGGTACTATAAAATTTTAAAGTTCTGTAAAGCAACTGGCACATTTTTAAGTATCACAGCTTTATAACATACATTTTGTTTTAGAATAAAAAATGAAAACCTCAATATTTGATCACTCATCTCCTCCTGTTCAGTTCCTAGAATTTTCCTGACATATGGTACCTACCAGACTCTGGAGAATGATCTAACATCCCTTACAACTAGGATAAAAATGGATTTAGATACATCATATATGGGGAAATTAAAATAATTATTTACAAGGAAAGGCAATGTTAGTAGAATTTTTCTGTCATCAATATCTACTTACTCACTGAAGTCCCATATTTACAGTAAATAACTCAATACTATCAATCATTTTTAAGCAGTGAATGGAAACGCATAGAATATAATTTGGTCATAGGTAAATACAATACTATTTTTCCACTCAGCATTAATGCACATATCCATGGATATTAGTAGGGGTGTCAAGCGACTAAAAAAATTAATTGTGATTAATCGTGTGATTAAAAAAATTAATCACGATTAATCATACTGTTAAACCATAATAGAATAACATTTATATAAATATTTTTGGATGTTTTCCATATTTTCAAATACAGTATATTGATTTCAATTACAACACAGAATACAAAGTGTACAGTGCTCACTTTATATTTATATTATAAGTATTTGCACTGTAAAAATAAAAGAAATAGTATTTTTCAATTCACTTAATACAAGTACAGTAGTGCAATCTCTTTATCATGAAAGTTGAACTTACAAATGTAGAATTATGTACAAAAAATAACTGCACTCAAAAATAAAACAATGTAAAACTTTAGCGCCTACAAGTCCACTCAGTCTTACTTTTTGTTCAGCCAATCGCTCAAACAAACAAGTTTGTTTACATGCTGCCCGCTTCTTGTTTACAATGTCACCTTAAAGTGAGAACAGGCATTCACCTGGCACTATTGTAGCAAGATATTTATGTGCCAGATGCGCTAAAGATTCATATGTCTTTTCATGCTTCAACCACCATTCCAGAGGACATGCATCCATGCTGATGATGGGTTCTGCTCGATAACGATCCAAAGCAGTGCAGACCGGCGCATGTTCATTGTAATCATTTGAGTCAGATGTCACCAGCAGAAGGTTGATTTTCTTTTTTGGGTTCTGTATTTCTGGCATCGGAGTGTTGCTCTTTTAAGACGTCTGAAAGCATGATCCACACCCCATCCCTCTCAGATTTTAGAAGGCACTTCAGATTCTTAAATCTTGGGATGAGTGCTGTAGCTATCTTTAGACATCTCACATTAGTAACTTCTTTGTATTTTGTCAAATCTGCAGTGAAAGTGTTCTTAAAATGAACATGAGCTGGATCATCATCCGAGACTGCTAGAACATGAAATACATGGCAGAATGCAGGTAAAACACAGAGTAGGAGACATACAATTCTCCCCCAAGGAGTTGAGTCACAAATTTACTTAACATATTTTTTTTTAATGAGCATCATCAGCATGGAAGCATGTCCTCTGGAATGGTGGCCGAAGGATGAAGGGGCATATGAATGTTTAGCATATCTGGCATGTAAACACCTTGCAATGCCGGCTACCAAAGTGCCATGCAAACATCTGTTCTCACTTTCAGGTGACAGTGTAAATAAGAAGCAGGCAGCATTATCTCCCATAAATGTAAACAAACTTGTTTCTCTTAGCGATTGGCTGCACAAGAAATAGGACTGAGTGGACTTGTAGGTTCTAAAGTTTTACATGGTTTTGTTTTTGAGTGCAGTTATGCAACAAAAAAACAAACAAAATCTACATTTGTAAGTTGCGCTTTCACAATAAAGAGATTGCACTATGGTACTTGTATGAGGTGAATTGAAAAAAACAATTTCTTTTATGATTTTTACAGTGCAAATATTTGTGATAAAAATAATACCAAGTGAGCACTGTACACTTTGTATTCTGTGATGAAATAAAAATCAATATTGTGACGTTGCACTGTATATGATTTTATGAAAATAAGCTACTGTACCTGGAATGTGCTTCATGCAAAAGGTCTCTTGTAAGGTATCATTACAAAGCTTATAATCTACTGAGTGTGATCATCCTATTTGTACAAATGTACCACTCTTGTATCTGAAACTAGAAATATGAAATATAACTCTGAGGGCCTATTGTAATTATGCAAAGTGTGGGCCATTAATGGTGGTTTGGAATCTTGATGACTCCCATTAACCAGGACAATTGACTGCAGATGGCTCTGTTTTACCTGTAAGTCTTCCTGTATACGTGTGTGCCGGCAAATGGGCACTGAAGTCTTACAGTGACATGTGATCATGTCACCTGAACTGGAATCCATCTTTAACCTGTTGCTTTTCCATCGGGGGGGGGGAACCCAGAGGGACAAAGGATTCCCGCCTTATGCAAAAGATATATAAGTGGGTGGACAGAGAAAAGTGGGGCCATCATGAGGAATCCCCTAGCTACCACCTGAGCTGGAACAAGGGCTGTACCAGGGGAAAGGATTGTGCCCAGACTAGGAAGGCATCCAGTCTGTGAAAGAAATGTATTGAAACATCTCTGAGGGTGAGGTCTTATCTATATTCAGTTTCTTACTGTGTTAGACATAGACTTGCGTGTTTTATTTTATTTTGCTTGATAATTAACTTTGTTCTGTCTGTCACTACTTGGAACCACTTAAATCCTACTTTCTCTATTTAATAAAATCACTTTTTGCTTATTAATTAACCCAGAGTATGTATTAATACCTGGGGGGGGGCAAACAGCTGTGCATATCTCTCTATCAGTGTTATAGAGGGCGAACAATTTATGAGTTTACTCTGTATAAGCTTTATACAGGGTAAAATGGATTTATTTGGGGTTTGGACCCCATTGGGAGTTGGACATCTGAGTGTTAAAGACAGGAACACTTCTGTAAGCTGTTTTCAGTCAAGCCTACAGCTGTTAGGGGATGTGGTTCAGATCCTGGGTCTGGGTTTGCAGCAGGCTAGTGGGTCTGGCTCAAACCAGGCAGGGCACTGAGGTCCGAAGCTGCCAGGGCAGGAAAGCAGGGGCAGAAGTAGTCTTGGCACATCAGTTGGCAGCCCCAAGGGGGTTTCTGTGATCCAACCCATCACAAATATATTTGAAAATGTAGACAAACATCCAAAATATTTAATAACAATTTCAATTGTTTGACAGTATGATTAAAACAGTGATTAATCACGATTAATTTTTTAAATCATGATTAATTTTTTTCTGTTAATCATGTGAGTTAACTGTGATTAATTGACATCCCTAATATTAGTATGGGCTGTGTTGAAAGAGAAGAGATTGTCTGGAGATTGGAAGACTCCTAGAATGGAAAACTACTACTTAAGACTTCCATAACACACACACACAAAAAAATTGATGCTTAGCCTGTCCATTTCTGCCCATTTTCAATACTGCTGTGCTGATGAGTGTAAGGGAAAGTCATGCATTATATATTCATAGTCTATACACTTACACAGAAGTGTAGTAGTAAATGGTCTTTTTATAGTCAGAGAAAGGCACTTCTCTATTACCATATGTTTTCCTTAGCATTAGCAATCTACCTAAAATGGCTCAATTCATACATATATGAATGAGCCATGCAGTGAGGTTATAATTCTGCAAGCCTTATAGTAAATAAAACTGATTTAAAGGAGCAATTGACAATAGTGTTCACAGTTCATGTCTGTGAAGGTTTCAATATTAACAAGAAGAAGAAAAAGAAAGAAATATGGAAAATGTCCAGTGACTGGGTAGGAGGGAAATTCTCCAATGACCAGTCAGTTACAGCTGTACCTCCAATATACATGCCATAAATGAGCCATTGGTGCAAGTGGACAGAGAGAATAGGACACACGAGAATACTATTGGCTGCAATGTAGTGATGTTTCTTACCCTCAATTGTGTGGAGTAGTATTTCACTCCACAGGTAGTCCAACTGACTGGTACAAAAGGCTTGGGTATAGCTACTGGTAATTCAAGTAAGGATGGCACAATCGCTCACTAAGTACTTCTCTCAGACTCGTTTGCAGTGCAAATACTTGCATTTACAAGTTCAAAATTCATATTCTGTATATATCCTCTAATATTCTCATAAAATTCACTCTACCCACAAACATTCTTGCCAGTAAACTTGGCCATTAAAATGTTCAAAATAATGGTTAGGCAGCTGGTGTGATGAGACTGCCTATCATGGCTGACTTAACTTGCCTCATTGTTTCCATGTCCTCCCCTATCTGTCTGTAGCGATCTGTTGTCTCTACATGTAGATTGTTATTCCTTAGGGCAGGGATGTCTTTACTCTGTGTTTGTACAGTGCCTAACACAGTGGGGTCCTGGCTCATGACTGGGGCATCTAGGAACTACCACAAAGCAAACAACAACCAAGAACAATCAGGTTCACAAAACAGCCAAGGGGGGAAATGTTTGAGGAATTTACCCAACTCTGCTTAACATACACACCCCTGTACAGCAGCAGCAGCAGAATGAAGAATTCTTCATAGAATATCAGGGTTGGAAGAGACCTCAGGAGGTCATCTAGTCCAACCCCCTGCTCAAAGCAGGACCAACACCAACTAAATCATCCCAGCCAGGGCTTTGTCAAGCTTGACCTTAAAAACCTCAAAGGATGGAGATTCCACCACCTCCATAGGTAACCCATTCATTTCACTTCAGCTCTCATTTAAAAAAACAACAACTTGTGTTATAGATTCATGACCGGTACAATTTAATTTAAAATAACCTTTACATTGCAGAAGTGCAACAACACGTGTGCCAAGGAAGACATTAGAATGGTGGCATTAAAGCCCTCAGATAATAATATGAACCTCAGGGAGACACTTAACAATAGTGGCACTAATAGGCACAGCCAGAATCAGCTGGACTTGACACTTTTTCCTAGCAACCAAAATGTCCTCACTTTTGTTCTTTTCTCCTTCCTTCTGCTAAGATACTATCAGAGAAATGGCTCTACTGCTGATACACTGCAGAGAAAGTTTGATTTATATTCTGCTGTTGCTGGTGTCAACATTTTTATTTTTAGGTAATAGGAAGGTTCTGTTGAATATCAGCTTTAAAGGTTACCCTTGTTTGCATGCCTTATACCACATTTCCCCCCCATTAATCCATTATCATGTACTGCTGTCAGTGACGATATTCTTTAGATGGGATGAGAAGTCAAGGTTAGTTAGTTTTTCTTGCTTGCCTCTTCTCTGAGCTATGCTGACCAGGTGATTTTCACCTAGTAACTGCTCTGTCTTGGAAGGTGGGGATACTTGCATGATTGACTCCCCCAGTTTAGGCATTATTGTTACATTCCATTTTTACAGTTAGCCTCTGAAAGAGTATTCATTATTATGGATTTGTTTTTCCTTCCTGTCTTAGTGTAATTAATACAAAAGAAAGCCTAGTCATACGCATGTAATATTGGATGGCAATTCATTTTGGTTTTGTCCTGAACTAAGTGCAAAAATATATTTACCTTAGTCACAGAGGATAAGGTTCTCAAAAGCCCCTAAGGGATGTAGGAGCACAAGTTTCATTGAAAGTCAGTGGGATTTGTGTTCTTAAGCCTCATAGGGTATGTCTACACTGCAATTAAAAACCTGCTGCTGGCCTGTGCAATTGACTTGGGCTCACAGGGATTAGACGGTGAAGCTCTTTCACGGCTGTGTAGACATCCCACCTCAGGCTGCAGCCTCAGTGAGCTCTGGGACCCTCCCACCTTGCAGGGTCTTAGAGCCTGGGCTCCAGCCCAAGCCCGGGAGTCTACACTGCAATTAAAAGCCTTCCAGCCTGAGCCCCACGAACCCAAGTCAGTGGCACAGGCCAGCCGTGAGTTTGTAGTTGCAGTGTAGGCATACCCATTGGCACTTTTGAAAATCTCTCCCAGAATTATGACTGTCCTATATCTTATTGTAACGATTCAGTGATGAACAAGGTTTCTGCCAGCTAGTGAGGTTTGTCAGCCCCCTTTCATCATAGTGCAGTACAGTATTGTTAAAGAATTCTCATCAATAACATGATAAACCACATATATTAAACACCAGCTTCCAATTAGTAACCACCACTTTACACTGTCACAATTTTAGTGATATCCAATTGTTTTTAGACCAACAAATTAAAACCCAACATTCCATCTTATTTTTGTTGTTGTGAGAGCTGCATATGTTAACAATAGAGTAAAACTTTTTATCTGTAAATGGAAACATTTGAAAAAACACAATTAACATTAATGGCAGATTTTTTTCCTGGAGCCATTGTATGAACAACTGCTCACAGTTAAACTAGGTGATGAAATGAATGAGCAAGATGGGCTTCAGGGAGGATTGCCACAAGATAATACATCACATTTATGCTCTACATTGGCTTTTGATTCCAATTCCAGGTCTAGTTCAAGAACCACAGCCCAGATCCTGAAAAGTATTTAGACACCTCCCATTGGGAGTTAGGTGCCTAAATACCTTTCAGGAGCTGGGCCTTGGTCCTTATCTTTAAAGCCTTCAACTGTGTGATAGGGTTCTCAGAGGGCTGGCCATCCTAGTGGTTAGAGCACCTGACTTCCAGCCTCTTGCCTTTCTGTCAGGGTGGTAGAGATGCCTGTTCCTGTCCCTAAGCAGGGAATCTTCAGCTCTCCACCTGCATCTGGGTCTTGGCCCTTAGGAGTGTGGTAAGGGGACCTGGACCTGCTGGAGGGTTGCCAACTTTCTGATTGCAGAAAACCAAACACCCCAGCTCTGCCTCCTGCCCCATCCCTTCTCTGAGGCCCTGCCCCCGCTCACTCCATCCCCCCTCCCTCAGTCGCTCCCTCTCCTCCACCCTTGCTCATTTTCACTGGGCTGGACAGGGGGTTGGGGTGCGGAAGGGGGTTAGGGCTCCAGGGTGGGGCTAGAAATAAGGGGTTCGGAGTGTGGGATGGGGCTACATACTGGGGAAGGGGGATAGGGTATGGGAGGGGGTACAGGCTGTGGGCTAGGAGTGCGGAAACTGATGAGGCCAGAAATGAGGGGTTCAGAGTGTGTGTGGGGGCTCCAGGCTGGGGCAGGGGGTTGGGCTTCAGGGGGGTGAGGCCTCCAGCCTGGGGTGCGGTGCTGGCTCTGGTGTGGGGCTGAGGGGTTTGGAGAGTGGGAGGGGGTGCAGGCTCTGGGAGGGAGTTTGGGTGTGGGAGGAGGCCCAGGCCTGGGACAGGGGGTTAGGATGTGGGAGGGGGTACAGGGTAAGGGATCCGGGAGGGAGTTTGGGTGCGAGAGGGGGCTCAGGGCTAGGGCAGGGGGTTGGGATGCAGGAGGGGGTTCGAGCTCCGGGTGGTGCTCACTTCAGGCAGCTCATGGGCAGATGTGTACTGCTCAGGTACAACGACCCATGTGCACACTTAACAAAATCTAATACCTGCATGCACACAAATGTTATAACTTGAAGGCAAAAGATCCATTTGCACCAATATATGCTGCAGGTAAAAATTCTAACACTTCCACATGAGCAGATGTTAAAATCATTCATGGATGCATATATAACCCTTAAAAGGCTTAATTATTTGAAGAGGATCCCTAAAGTAGGCTGTTTAAGCTTTATAGATGATTTCTAAATCCAAGATTCAGGGGTGGGAAATGGTAGATCTGCATATGAAGCAGCCATTTTGTCTGAGTGGCCTAGAGAAGAATTAGGAGCAGGAAAGGAAAATAACTTTCACTAGAAAGTAGGGTTGTCAAGCGATTAAAAAAATTAATCTTGATTAATCACACAATTAAAAAAATTAATCGCGATTAATTGCTCTGTTAAACAATAATAAATACCATTTATTTAAATATTTTTGGATGTTTTCTATATTTTCAATTATATTGATTTCAATTAGAACACAGAATTCAAAGTGTATAGTGCTCACTTTATATTTATTTTTTATTACAAATATTTGCACTGTAAAAAAGAAACAAAAGAAATAGTATTTTTCAATTCACCTAATACAAGAACTGTAGTGCAACCTTTTTATCATGAAAATTGAACAATGTCAACCGAAAGTAAGAACAGGCATTTGCATGGCACTTTTGTAGCCAGCGTTGCAAGATATTTACGTGCCAGATGCACTAAAGATTCATATGTCCCTTCATGCTTTGCTCACCATTCCAGAGGACATGCTTCCATGCTGATGACAGATTCTGCTCGATAACGATCCAAAGCAGTGCGGACTGACCCACGTTCATTTTCATCATCTGAGTCAGATGCCACCAAGAAGGTTGATTTTCTTTTTTGGTGGTTTAGGTTCTGTAGTTTCCACATAAGCCTGTTGCTCTTTTAGGACTTCTGAAAACATGCTCTAACCTCATCCCTCTCAGATTTTGGAAGGCACTTCAGATTTTTAAATCTTGGGTTGAGTGCTGTAGCTATCTTTAGAAATTTCACATTGGTACCTTCTTTGCATTTTGTCAAATCTGAAGTGAAAGTGTTCTTAAAACAAACATGTGCTGGGCCATCACCCGAGACTGCAATAACACAAAATATATGGCAGAATGCAGGTAAAACAGAGCAGGAGACATACAATTCTCCCCCAAGGAGTTCAGTCACAAATTCAGTTAATGCATTATTTTTTTAATGTGCATCATCGGCATGGAAGCATGTCCTCTGTAATGGTGGCCAAAGCATGAAGGGTGATACGAATGTTTAACATATCTGGCACATAAATACCTAGCAATGCCTTGGTGCCATTAGAACACCCGTTCTCATTTTCAGGTGACATTATAATTAAGAAGAGGGCAGCATTATCTTCCGTAAATGTAAACAAATTTGTTTGTCTTAGCTATGATTTAACCTATGTATTCAAAGGTATTTAAAAGTATTTATTTCTCTAGCTAGAGGGAAAAAGGTAGAATGTTATCAAAGAGCAAAATGCACCTTTTGTAAACAAGTGTTTATCAGAAATCCGAATAGAGATATGATGCTTCTCTTGGTGTGATTTAGGTGTGATGCTATGACTTCCAGATAACTTTCCTAATATTATCTTTAGTTAATGTATTACTCTTGAAGGTTCCTGAATTGACAGCCCTGGAAATTGAAGTCCTGTATACATGTACAGTATACTTACAGCATGGAAAGCAGAGATGGAAGCTTCTGCATGTTGTCCCACAATGGACAAGTTCTAGGGCATACTGTTCCACTATAAACTCTGGGGGTGATTTAGTAGTATGATGTCCATGTTCCTTCAAACTTTGGATTCTTTACAAAGCCATTTAATGATAACATTTTAGGTAACACAAACACCTATTCTCTTGGGATATGACTGAGATGACCAACTTATTTCCCATGAGCCAGTGAACAGCTAGCCAATGGAAACTTTGAGACACTACTCATCTGGGCTATTTTTGAACCCATGACCTAGAAGTGAAAGGTGCAATATCAGAATTTATTGAGTCAACATCATCAGCTTATTATAGTGTTCCGGGCCAAGCTTCTTACATCAAACTTCCTTCAGTTATGCCTGTGATGGGTTGCCCCTTTTTAAGATGCCTCCTGATGTACTGGGATACCACTGAGCCTGCCTGTTCTGCCAGCCTGGACACCCTTTTTACCTGTCTTGCTGAGCCAGGTTCTTAAGCCTCCTCCAGCACACACGCAGGCAGTGCCACACCCAACTGCAGAACGACACAGATACTGATATCAGCTCTGGGAAGGCTCAGCTTAAGGGACTTGCCCCAGCACTCAGGTGCCCACCTCTCTTGGAGTGCAGACCCAAAGGTATATTGTCTTGCGCTGTATAGAAAAATCTGAACAGCGCAAGCTCATAAATATTCGCTCTCTTCCTCAATGTGAAGAGAGATATGCATGACTTCTCCCCCCCCCTTTAGAAATTAAATAAACTGGGTTTAATAATAAACAAAATAAATGGAATAACTATAAAAAGTAGATTTTAAGTGGTTAAAGAGATAGCAAACAGAACAAAGATTACTAAGCAAATAAAACAAAACGTGCAAACTTGATTCACTAAAGAAATTGGTTACAAATAGTAATTTCTTAACCTAGATATTGTTGCAGTCAGATTACAGAAAGTCTTGAAAGGCAGCTGCACTGGTCTGCAGCTTGAGACCTCAGGTATTGTTACTCACAAGCTAGACGCCCTTCCAGCTTGGGCTCAACTCTTCTCTCCCCAGTTCAGTTCTTGGTTCCAGGTGTTTTTCAGTGTCTCTTTGTGTGAGGAGGCAGAGGAAAAACATGATATGTCACTCCCCTGCCTTATATAGCTCTTGTGTAAGGCGGGAACCCTTTGTCTTCCAGTGGAAAAACACTGGCATTCCAAAAGGGGAGCGGGGACGTCCAGTACCAGGTAACTTGGACCCATGTCTCTGCAGGGCTGTATTACTCGCAAGCTATCTGGAGCGTCCACAGGAAGACTAAGCTCTTTCACAGTCCATTGTCTCTGCTAATGGGCCATCAGCCTTGTCTGGCTTTTTCATTGTTGTACCTAAAGGGCTAGTTGGGGGTGTGTGGCGGGCCTGGCACTGCACCGCCCCTTTGGGGCAGAGGGGAATGGGGTGTCAGAACCTCACCACTCCCAAGTTCACACGCTTGCCTCTCTGTGGGCGGCCGGATGTGGCCTAATAGCCTCCCTCCATGCAATCACCCCTTGGTCAGGGTAGTGTTCCCTAATGGCCAGAGTTCATATAAATCGCTCCCAGCATCAGAGCAGTGCGGCCCAGTGGCCAGAGTCTCTATACAATCCCCCTCACAAGTAGGGTAGTGCAGCCTAACGGCCAGAGTCCAGGTAACTCACCCCAAACGTCTGGGCAGTGTGGCCCAATGGCCAGAGTCCATATAAATTGCTCCCCGCATTGAAACAGTGTGGCCTAATGGCCAGGGTCCATACAATCCCCCTCGCAAGCGGGGTAGTGCAGCCTAGCGACCGGAGTCTGGGTAACTCACCCCAAACATCCAGGCAGTGTGGCCCAATGGCCAGAGTCCATATGATTCCTGTGCCAGGGGGTGGGGGACCCGGGCTTACCCTCTCCACTGGCTCCCAACCTAGGGCCCTGGTAGTGGGAAGTTCCCCATGCCACTGGCTCGACGAGGATCTGCCCAAAATACGCCGAGCCTCTGTGAGGCTTTAATGCCGTTTTCCTCTAACATTCCCCTGGGTCACTTCCTACCATAACCTCCGGGTCCTCCATTTCACGGGGTCCGCTGGTCTGTTCCCATTCTGTGATGCACTCTGTCTGGGCTTCGGGGCATTTCCCGGCTTGGCTGGCCTACAGATCCTGGAACGCAGGCTTTCCCTCTTCAGAAGCTGGTGACATGCCTCCTTCCCCTCCAGTGGTCAGCCTTACTGAGCAGCTTTTAGACTTGTTCTCTAGTTGGAGCAAGCCCAGCAGAGCCCCAGGGGCATGGCTTCCTCTGCTAGGAAGGAAGGGTTAACCCCTACAGTACCAGTGTGGGGCCGCTCTGCCCCATCACAGGGTGTTACCCAAAATAACACATTTGAAATACAGATACATGGTCAATATTCCTAACTTCAGATACAGGAAAGATTCAGGCATACAAATTGGATAATCACATTCAGTAAATCATAACCTTTCCAATGATATCTCACATGAGCCATCTTGCATAAAGTCTATCTCAATTATGCTATATCCATATCATAAGCATATTTCCATAAAGAATATGGAGTGTAATGTCAAAATGCCCTTCTTTGTTTTACTTCTCACACTTAATCTCCTCTTATGGGGGAAAATGCTTTGTGACCATGTTTAAGATTTGCAGCACTCCGTCAGCTGAGAGCAAGCCATGGCTTCTGACAAAAAACGGCATGCTGGCCCCTAATGTTCTGCCACCATTCTGGCGGCACACAGTAAACTTTTGTCTGAATGAATTTGCACAATTCAAGTTTGTTTATTGCCCAAGCTAGCTAAAGGCCACGAAATGCTAATATTAGTGCTGAAAGCACGTTACTGCTTCTGTAAATTATTTCAGCCAACTTCTTTTGATGGCATTTGGGTAAGCTAAACTGCCAGTTGAACTGAATTTCTTGGGTAGTTCAACATAAAAAAACATGCTGGAAATAGGAGATTTGTATTCACAGGCATCTAATTAGGGAAACATCATAATAGTCAATGTGAATGCCTCCCAAGGAGCTGCATCTGTTCACTATGCATCAATTGCATATTAAGATTGCTGTATCCATTTCTGAAGCCATTAAAGCTATACAACCATCCAAATTGCACTTACAGCCTGCCTATATGAAAAAGCAAGGCTTCCTTCTTCGTTCTTCGTTCTTCTTTGTGTGTTAATTATTTTCCTCAATGAAATAATTAATGAAATAGAAAACAAAATCTGCAATCCAGCACTGGTATGTCATTGGGAGCTTGGCAGTGGTGGGAAAAGTTGATTGTGTTTACAGATTTTTTCCCCTCAAAAAGAAAAAAAAACCTAGCTCAGTATGCTTCAAAAATTAACGTAAAAATGTCAGTTTCAATGATAAACTATAATGGGGCCAATTATTATTATGTGCATTGCAGAGGTGTCTATAAGCCCCAGTCAGGATTGGGACTCCATTGTGCTGGGCCCTGTACAAACACAGAGTAATAGGAGACTCCATGACCTGAAGAGCTTACAATCTTAGGCCCCCAATCCTGCAAGGAGCTCCTCACAGGTGGCCCCCTTCTCCTGTGTAAAACCCCAGTGAAGTCAAAGGAGCACTGCATGAGTGCTGGGGACTGCCATGCAGAGCAACTTGGAGGATTAAGGCCTTAGAATTTAGTTTCTGGGGGGGGGCGGGAGGTAGTGTACATAGTGGACCAAATTGTCCCTCATTTACACCAGTGTGACCCTGCTGAATTCAAGGCTCATCTCCATTTTTTTTGTTCATTGACTTCAACGAGGTTACTTGGAGATAAGCAGACCCGCTGACAGCAATTCCAGGCCAGAACAGTTAATCGGCGCCCTTCTGGCATGGCTAGGGCTTCCACCTGTTCACCTGGCTGCCTTTGCCACTGCTGGTACCACCCCGTGTGCACCTAGAAGCCCTGTGGCCCGCCCAGGTGATTTAAAAGGGCCCAGGGCAATTGCTCTCTTTGCCCCCGTTGTTGGCGGGCCTGGAGATAAGTGAGGACAGTATTTGGTTCATTGGATACGCCATGATCCCACAGGCAACACCATTCTTCTTGCTGCATAAAGCAACAGAGGGTCCTGTGGCACCTTTGAGACTAACAGAAGTACTGGGAGCATAAGCTTTCGTGGGTCAGAACCTCACTTCTTCAGATGCAAGTAATGGAAATCTCCAGAGGCAGGTATATATCAGTGTGGAGATAACGAGGTTAGTTCAATCAGGGAGGGTGAGGTGCTCTGCTAGCAGTTGAGGTGTGAACACCAAGGGAGAAGAAACTGTTTCTGTAGTTGGATAGCCATTCACAGTCTTTGTTTAATCCTGATCTGATGGTGTCAAATTTGCAGATGAACTGAAGCTCAGCAGTTTCTCTTTGGAGTCTGGTCCTGAAGTTTTTTTGCTGTAAGATGGCTACCTTAACATCTGCTATTGTGTGGCCAGGGAGGTTGAAGTGTTCTCCTACAGGTTCTCCTCACCCAGCAATATCGTCAATTTATCCAGCTACACACTCAACCCAGCAGAAGAGTCTGTCCTATCTCGGGGACTCTCCTTTTGCCCCAGCACCCCCACGAACATGATACAGTTCTGTGGTGATCTGGAAGCCTACTTTCGCCGCCTCCAACTCAAAGAATACTTTCATGATAACACTGAACAGCGCACTGATACACAGATACCCTCCCACCAACAACACAGGAAGAAGAACTCCACATGGACTCCTCCTGAGGGTCGAAATGACAGTCTGGACCTATACATAGAATGCTTCCGCCGACGTGCACAGGCAGAAATTGTGGAAAAACAACATCGCTTGCCTCATAACCTAAGTCGTGCAGAACGCAATGCCATCCACAGCCTCAGAAACCACCCTGACATTATCATCAAAGAGGCTGATAAAGGAGGTGCTGTTGTCATCATGAACAGGTCTGACTACCAGAAGGAGGCTGCCAGACAACTCTCCAATACCAAATTCTACAGGCCGCTTTCCTCAGATCCCACTGAGGAATACACTAAGAAACTGCACCATCTACTCAGGACACTCCCTACACTAACACAGGAACAAATCAACATACCCTTAGAGCCCCGACCGGGGTTATTCTATCCACTACCTAAGATCCACAAACCTGGAAATCCTGGACGCCCCATCATCTCGGGCATTGGCACTCTCACTGAAGGACTGTCTGGATATGTGGACTCCCTATTCAGACCCTACGCCACCAGCACTCCCAGCTATCTCCGTGACACCACAGATTTCCTGAGAAAACTACAATGCATTGGTGACCTCCCAGAAAACACTATCCTAGCCACCATGGATGTAGAGGCTCTCTACACAAACATCCCACATACAGATGGAATACAAGCTGTCAGGAATAGTATCCCTGATGATGACACAGCACAACTTATTGCTGAGCTCTGTGATTTTATCCTCACGCACAATTATTTCAAATTTGGTGACAATATATACCTCCAGACCAGTGGCACCGCTATGGGCACCCGCATGGCCACACAATATGCCAACATTTTTATGGCTGACCTGGAACAACGCTTCCTCAGCTCTCGTCCACTCATGCCCCTTCTCTACCTACGCTATATTGATGACATCTTCATCATCTGGACCCATGGGAAGGAGGCCCTGGAAGAATTCCACCATGCTTTCAACAGCTTCCACCTCACCATCAACCTCAGCCTGGACCAATCTACACGGGAGGTCCACTTCCTGGACACCACCGTACAAATAAGCGATGGCCACATTAACACCACCCTATACCGAAAACCCACCGACCGCTACGCCTACCTTCATGCCTCCAGCTTCCACCCCGGTCACACCACACGATCCATCGTCTACAGCCAAGCACTGAGGTACAATCGCATCTGCTCCAACCCCTCAGACAGAGACCAACACCTACAAGATCTTCACCAAGCATTCTCAAAACTACGATACCCACACAAGGAAATAAAGAAACAAATCAACAGAGCCAGACGTGTACCCAGAAGACTCCTGCTACAAGACAGGCCCAGAAGAGAAACCAACAGAACTCCACTGGCCATCACCTACAGTCCTCAGCTTAAACCTCTCCAACGCATCATCAGTGATCTACAATCCATCCTGGACAATGATCCCTCACTTTCACAGACCTTGGGAGGCAGGCCAGTCCTCGCCCACAGACAACCTAACAACCTTAAGCATATTCTCACCAGCAACCACGCACCGCACCATAACAACTCTAACTCAGGAACCAACCCATGCAACAAACCTCGATGCCAACTCTGCCCACATATCTACACCAGCAACACCATCACTGGACCTAACCAGATCAGCTACAACATCACCGGCTCATTCACCTGCACGTCCACCAATGTTATATATGCCATCATATGCCAGCAATGCCCCTCTGCTATGTACATTGGCCAAACTGGACAGTCACTACGCAAGAGGATAAATGGACACAAGTCAGATATCAGGAATGGCAATATACAAAAACCTGTAGGAGAACACTTCAACCTCCCTGGCCACACAATAGCAGATGTTAAGGTAGCCATCTTACAGCAAAAAAACTTCAGGACCAGACTCCAAAGAGAAACTGCTGAGCTTCAGTTCATCTGCAAATTTGACACCATCAGATCAGGATTAAACAAAGACTGTGAATGGCTATCCAACTACAGAAACAGTTTCTCCTCCCTTGGTGTTCACACCTCAACTGCTAGCAGAGCACCTCACCTTCTCTGATTGAACTAACCTCGTTATCTCCACACTGATATATACCTGCCTCTGGAGATTTCCATTACTTGCATCTGAAGAAGTGAGGTTCTGACCCACGAAAGCTTATGCTCCCAGTACTTCTGTTAGTCTCAAAGGTGCCACAGGACCCTCTGTTGCTTTTTACAGATTCAGACTAACACGGCTACCCCTCTGATACTTCTTGCTGCATGACATCTTTCAGCATTTAAGGGAGTTATGCATGTGCACTGAGGGGGAAATTGATCCTGTGTGCCATCAGCACAATCCACATTCTTTCCCCATTCCCTAATTAAATAGTGCACTGTATGCTTCCTTCCCTCTCTCTTCCTTTCTGCATGTTACTACTGTAGAGACTAAACTTCTTCTAAGTAATAAAGAATTTCTCTTTTCCCTATACAAGGAATCACTTTTTACAGAGAAGGATCCATTTCAATTAAATTTAGGCACCTAAAAACCTAATTTATACCTAAATACCAATGAAATTTAGGCAACTAAATTTGAGGATGTGGGCTAAAGCTACTAGGGTCTTCACTAGCAGTAAGGTGGAAGTACATTGAAAATCAGAGGGAAAAAAAGTCTCAGTATATACAATTATAGTTACATTCAAAAATCTATAGACTCGGATCCATGAGCCAGAGTTTTTGTCGGCTGAATTATCACATTTGTTCTCCATCCTATTGGAGTGCAGCACTTCTACCAGTTTCTCAGTAAGATAGTAAGAACATCTTGTAGAAATTTGGCTAATATACTGGTGTTAACATTCTTTATGGGTTTAACATTAAGGCTATGTCTACCCTACACGCCAGGAATGTGATTTCCCTGCTCGTGTACACATCCTTGCCCTAGCTTTCATTGAGCTAGCATGAGTATAAGTAGAGTGTACCCACAGTAGCATGGGGAGCAGCAGCAGGTGCAAGGCTGAGTCATGCCATGTATGTCCCCATAGCTTTCAGGCAGGTTGTATTCAGCATGGCTCAGCTGTGCTTCCGCTGCCGCTACCGCGGCTACACTGCTATTTATACTTGTGCTAGCCTAGCGCTCAGTGAGCTACTGAAATATATGCACATGAGCAGGGGAACCACACCCCTAGCTCGCACTGTAGACTATGTTTCTTGTAGGGGTTTTGTGGCTTTTATTTAAAGTTTTTAAAGCACTTTGAGATTGTCAGATGAAAAGCGATGTAGAATAGCAGTAGAATTATTCCTGCACCTTTACAAATGATATAAAAATCCTTGAGGATCTATACATACACTCTCTAATCCTAAAAATAAACTTGTTGATCAGTGATTTATCCTAGATAAAAAGTAACAGCTCCATTAACCTCAAAGGAACAAACAATTTTGTTCAGGTTCATTTGGAGATTTGACAATACATTTGAAAAGTCTGGCAATTTTGAAAAATCAAATAGAAAATTAGACTGAGCTAGCAGCCCTGTTCAGTTACTGTTCTTTTTAGTAAACAGACATAGCCTTTTCAAAAAGGCCTTGCCTAACACATCCTTAGAAAACTGTTTTGCAGGAAGTCCTAGTTCAAAAATCACCACAGTTCTGTTTGTAGAACAAATGAGGCTTTAATGGCCTACATTCTCATTGGAATATTCATGATAATGTGCACTTTTTCATTTAGGAAATAATTGTGTAGTAACGAGGCATACTGATTAATTCCAAATGTAGTTGTTATAGGAAACTAATTTACTCTGATTCTTGACAAGACAGAGAAAATTACCATGTCCATTAGGGAAATTAAAAAAAAAACGTATGTTTTCCTTTACCTACTCAAGCCTTAAATATACCCAGCATATTTTCCACAATTAAAGCGCATTCTAAAGAGAAAGGAGGCACATTCGGTCAAGTAATAAAAGCTCAGATGTAAGGTCATAATTATATTGATGTTAATAAAAAGCCCGAAAAGGCCACTTCAAAGCTATGTACTCAAATATATGTCATATACTGGGAGTGAAGAAGAAAAGAGAATATACAGCAATGAAGAATTTAAGGAGGCATTTGATCTCTTTCTCAGGGCAGGTCTACACTACAGCCTAAGTAGACATAACTTATGCCGCTCAGAGGAGTGAAAAAGCCCCTCCGCGATCAACACAAGTTTCGCGCTGTCCACACCAGTGCTATGTCATCGGGAGACTCTCTCCCACCAACATAACTTCTGCTTCTCACCGAGGTGGAGTAATTATGCTGATGGGAGAGCTCTCCCGTTGGCACAGTGCGTCTTCACCAGATGTGGTACAGCGGTGCAGCAGCACCACTGCAGCTGCGCCAATGTAGCGCTATAGTGTAGTCTTGCCCTCAGGTTCTGATCCTCTTCCTCACCTGGTGTAAATTGTCATAGCTCCATTCCACAGCTATCCAGATGTAGACAGATATACTCATTCATATGTGTAAACACACACACAAAACCTCCCTTCCTACTATACCTCTAGTCCCTGCCAAAAGAAAGTTATGATAAGACAATGGAGACTTATACAATGAGCTAGATTCATAAAGGAACTAAGGCAGATAATTCCCACTTTAGAAGGCAGCTGAGCAGGGGGTTTTGAGGATCTCAATAGCACCCAAACAGGGGGGACTTCAACAAGAGAGACTGAGAGAACCCTACATCAGAATATCCCGTAGCCCAGTGGTTAGTGCACATATTTGAAAAGCGAGAAACTCCTGTTCATATCCCATCTCCTCATTAGGTAGAGGGGGGATAGGAACCAGAACTTCCCACCTTCTGTTCCCTAACCACTGAGGTAAAGGTTAAAAGGTAGACTTCCACCTGGCTGTTTTGCGTGGAGCTAGGCATGCTTTGAAAATGCCTATCAGATCAGGCCCTGCAAGTGAGATCAGAGGCAGATTACGTTTTTTTGAGACCCTGGGCCAGAGCAAGATGGGGTCCCTCCCCACCTCTTCTGCCTGCAGTTCCCGCCCAGTGCTCCTGCTGGGGAGCAGGGGCAGGGCATGGGGGCTTGCCATGCTCTGTTGCCAGGCGGGCAGGTGGGGTGGGGCAAGCCCCCACGCTCCAACCCCGCTCACCGGCTGGACTGTCGGGATGGCGGAGCTGGTTGGGGTGCCCATTTTTCAGGGGCCCCCCAATTGCCCAGAGCCCCGGGCACGGGCCCCATTGGCTCAGTTGCTAATCCACCATTGGGTGAGATAGGTGGGGAATATCTAGCTTGAGGCTCCTGCTGAGGCTCAGGTAAGAGATAGGTGCCTGGGTGCTTAGACTGAGGCATTGTGCATGTGGTAAAAATTTAGGCACCAAGCAATTTACATGCCTCCTGAGTGAGGCAGCAGCTGAGAAAGGGTTTTGAGGATCTCAGTGGAGCCTAAATTTTGGAGTTACGCTCCTAAAGTGGGAGTTAGGTACCTAAATCCTTTAGTGGATCTAGCCCAAAGTGTATAATATTTGGGTTAGCTGTGCTTTTTGGATGCTGGAATTACAGAGCTCAGTTAAATACAGACTCTCTCTGTGATACCCATCCACAAACATCTTCCAGGCTGCTTTTCCAAAACCTGGGTTGAGGCTTGGCCAAGCCAGGAAACAGAATGCTAACCTTAGCATGTGAATTTCTCTGGGTGATCTCTCAATGATTCCCAGTCAAACCCCAAATGAACAGTGACACACAGTGTCTGGAGAGGTTTAGTAACACATTTTCATCTGTGCTTTTGAAGAGAGATTCTTAAGCTTGGAATAAAATGTGAACAGAATCCTGTTGGTTCAAAAATGGAGTGTGACCCCAAAACTGGAGAATTTTATGTGATTTCAGTTTTTCTAAAGCAAAATATAAATAAAATATAATTACACAAGAAATGAAAATGAGTTAATTGGTCAAAACAAATCAGTTTGTTATTAACTGGAAATTATTTAAAAGGAAACTTGATTTAAAGTGAAAGAATTTAAAATATATAGTATGCTTGTATTTATGCTTTTTGTTTACTTTTTGCATTTCGCTCTACTTGACAAAGAAAATCAATTATGCCAGTTCACTTTGGTTTATAGTCATTTTCACTTTCAGCATCTCCATGCTGAAATATTTGGGTTGTAAAAATTACAAGGGAACTTAAAAAAAAAAATAATTCCACTGGAATTTACAAAAAAACCATAGAAAACTTTTTGTTTTACAATATCTAATTTTGGGGTCAATTATAAATTGACAGTGTTCCTTTACATATTTCCCATATCTTCTATAAATACAATGGACAATTCTGTAAAGGAACTTTGTTTTGATTTTTTTGTGTAAACAATCTCATTGTACTATATTTACAGATGTTCTTTTCCCAACAACTTCTGTCATAGTTGTTCCTTGTTTTCTTTATCCATATATAATATAATAAAATGGTGACAAAACAAACAAACAAAAACAAGCAAAGGAAAAAACCCCCTAAAAGTATAGCTGCACTATAGCTCCTTTTAAGCAAAGTATTTAAGCATGTGCCTTACTTCAAGCATATGATTAAGTCCCACTGACGTTAATGAGTGAAATCCTAGCCTTATTGAAGTCACTGGGAGCTTTGCCATTCACTTAAGTGGAGCCAGGATTTCACAGAATGGGTCTTAAGCACACACTTAAGTACATCCATAGATAGGGATAGGCTTAAATACACGTTACTTGCTTCGCTGAACTGGGACCTGTGGTTGCAAGACCAAAGAAATGTAGCTGACAAAAATAAGGGAATTAAGAGAAATGGAATGACTTGGGTACCTGTATTAGGTTAACAGATGAACTATTGGAGGAAAGGTAGATCCTGTGGAATGAACTGATGAAAAAAATGACATAACATTTATAGTAACGGTACATATATTTATTATAACCTGAACTGCCTTTGCTCTGCTACCTTCCATTATAAACTTGTATAGGTGACAACCTTTCTTTAATCACCGATAAAAAATTACTTGTCCTGTCAACAATTCTGTTTACCTTTAATGAAACAAGTAGTAAACAATGAATTAAAACAGTGCCATTTCTGATATAAAGGTGATTCACCTTTAATTCCAGCTTCATCATGCGTTTCCCAAATCTAAAACCATCTGACACCTAACCCATAGCCCACTGGTTTGTTGCAAATATGTCACAGTATGTTTTTCTTGAAGTATTTTGAATTGTTTAAAATTAAATAGTTTTTCTCTTATTTTTTCAGCAACTTTGACTTATTATTTTGCTTCCCCAGAGGTCATTTTGATTCATATTAAATTCCCTCCAGCAGATATTTCTGCTGCTAAACTAACATTTATGTCTTCTAATAGGAATGCTAAGGGAATACAATTAGAGTTGGGGGATCCCTTTGGAATTTCTATATTCAAGGTCAGATCACAGTGATGTTAAATGAACTCCTTTCAATAATTCATTGTAGGCTTACTTTTACCGGGCTCTTAGAAAAAGAAAATTCAGTTCATGGGCTTCAGTTTTGCAGAGCTGAGGAATTGCTGTCCAGTTGCTCCACCAACTGCTGTACTAAGGGGACACCCTTCCACCAAAAAACCAACCCAAAACCAAATATCAAAACCCAGCCAAACAAAAAACAGGTGCTTTGTCATCAGTCAAGTAGAGAAGGTGACAGATTGAAAGGAGAATTTATAAAATACCTTCCAGAAAGAAAGGGTGAAGGCTTTTTAAATCACTGTTGGGCTGATTGGTAGGTTTAAATACGTCTTTTCTTTTCTATCCTCTCATTCCACTAGTAGAAATAGATTTCAAGGCTGAATGTAGTCACTGAATGAATGAGATATATTGTACGTTAGTGTTGAGAGATGAAATGTGAATATTACCTAGTGACCCAGTGGGGGAATCTCATATTCAGTGCTGCATTTAAGATTTGCCCCCATTGGCAAATAATTCATAGGGTACATCCAAACCTGATTGAAGTCAAAGGCAGTCTTCCATAGACGCTAGATTGGGCCCATATACAATAACTAATGACATGATATACCAGTGTGAAAGCTTTAAAAAATTAAGAATGTATAGGCTTACATACACAGTATTGTATTATAAATATATGGACCCAAATCTAAGTCTCCCTTTCTATTATATATATAAATACACACACATACAGAGTCAAATTCTCAGCTGGCGTAAATCAGTATAATGGCATTAATTTCAAAGAAGTGATGCTGCTTTACACTAGGTAAGCGTCTGGTCTCCTGTGCGTCTGTCTATCTATTTGGGTTTTTACAAGGTTGTCCATCACCATGGTATCAGAGCATCTTCCACAAGAAGTGAACACAAATTTTTCTATCTCTAGAGCCTGCGCAGTGAAAGGGGAGCCCCATGGATACTAGATCCTCCTCTTCAACAATCCTGGCCCAAATTATGGTTATGAATAAGGAATGGGAAAACGTGGAAGTTTCATCCAACATGGCAATAGAACAGTTCATTAAACTTTTCTCATAGGTTACCCTCTCCTGAAATTGTCAAATGGCAAAAAAAAAAAAACCCAAAAACAAAAACAAAAAAACCCAACCTTCTAGACCTCACCTCTTATTTTTGTATTTCTGCTGATCTTCCATTTGTTAAGCACAAGCTAGTAAATGTGTTTACAACTAAACAGATGCAGAGTAGGCTGACTGGGGTCAAATTCAGCTTTCAGCAGCATTTTTGAGCAGTCCTACTGAGCTCTCAGAGGTAACATAAGAAGAGATAAAAGAAGGGACTTAAGTGAAGAGTTAATTGGATGACACTTTGGCTTCAATTTATAAGTTCCAACAAAGCAGAGAACTGTAAATGTCATGGTAGTTTATAACCTTTAAAATATATGCATGCTAAAAAAGGAGAGTACCCATGCAACGTCCCTCCTCCTTTTCTTTGTACTTCAGAGTGATTTCATTAGAGGGTAGTGCAGTCTCAGTGCTTCTTACATGTTATATTATCTTGCGAGATCACACTTTCAGGTGAGAAAGTCAAGTGCTTTGAAGAGCACTAGCATTCTACATTTGCCAGAAGACACAGATTAAAAGAGTCTGTTCCTCAGTATCTGGAGGCGAGTTAGGGCTCAGTCCTGCAACCATTTACACAGGAGTAACTTTAGTCTCACAGAGTCCCATTGAACTAAATGGGGGCAAGTTATGTGAAGAAACTTACTCATTTGCATAAGTGGTTGCAGAATTGGGCCCTTAATTATCAAGAATCTGACATCTGGTTGGTAATTGGACTGTTATCTTTATAACTAGTCAAGTACAGGGATTTTGTCTGCATGTATCCAGGAAGTTTCCATGTCTTCCCCTTTTCAGCTATGGTTTAAAAGGTTAGACAGGTTTCTGAGGCACTAAGGGTATGTCTACACTACGGGATTATTCCGATTTTACAGAATTCGATTTTTGGCAACAGATTGTATAAAGTCGAGTGCATGTGGCCACACTAAGCACATTAATTCAGCGGTGTGCGTCCATGTACCGAGGCTAGCATTGACTTCCGGAGCGTTGGACTGTGGGTAGCTATCCCATAGCTATCCCATAGTTCCCGCAGTCTCCCCCGCCCATTGGAATTCTGTGTTGAGATCCCAATGCCTGATGGGGCCAAAAACATTGTCACGGGTGGTTCTGGATACATCCCTCCCTCCATGAAAGCAACGGCAGACAACCGTTTCACGCCTTTTTTCCTGGGTGAACACTGCAGACGCCACACCACGGCAAGCATGGAGCCCATTCAGCTCAAGACAGCAGTCATGAACATTGTAAACACCTCGCGCATTATTGTGCAGTTTATGCTGAACCAGAACCTGCAAAACCAGGCGAGGAGGAGGCGGCGACTGCAGCGTGGCGGCGAGAGTGATGAGGACATGGACACAGAATTCTCTCAAACCGCGGGCCCCGGCGCTTTGGAGCTCATGTTGTTAATGGGGCAGGTTCTAGCCGTGGAACGCCAATTCTGGGCCCGGGAAACAAGCACAGACTGGTGGGACCGCATAGTGTTGCAGGTGTGGGACTCTTCCCAGTGGCTGCAAAACTTTCACATGCATAAGGGCACTTTCATGCAACTTTGTGACTTGCTTTCCCCTGCCCTGAAGCGCCAGAATACCAAGATGAGAGCAGCCCTCACAGTTGAGAAGCGAGTGGCGATAGCCCTGTGGAAGCTTGCAATGCCAGACGGCTACCGGTCAGTCGGGAATCAATTTGGAGTGGGCAAATCTATTATGGGGGCTGCTGTGATGCAAGTAGCCAAAGCAATCGCTGAGCTGCTGCTACCAAAGGTAGTGACTCTGGGAAATGTGCAGGTCATAGTAGATGGCTTTGCTGCAATGGGATTCCCTAACTGTGGTGAGGTGATAGATGGAACCTATATCCGTATCTTGGCACCGGAGCACCAGGGCAGCCAGTACATAAAACTGCAAGGGGTACTTTTCAATGGTGCTCAAGCACTGGTGGATCACAAGGGACATTTCACCAACATCAATGTGGGATGGCCGGGAAGGGTTCATGACGCTCGCGTCTTCAGGAACACTAATCTGTTTAAATGGCTGCAGCAAGGGATTTACTTCCCAGACCAGAAAATAACCACTGGGGATGTTGAGATGCCTATAGTTATCCTTGGGGACCCAGCCTACCCCTTAATGCCATGGCTCATGAAGCCATACACAGGCAGCCTGGACAGTAGTCAGGAGCTGTTCAACTACAGGCTGAACAAATGCAGAATGGTGGTAGAATGTGCCTTTGGACGTTTAAAGGGTCGCTGGTGCACTTTACTGACTCACTCACACCTCAGCCAAACCAATATTCCCATTGTTATTGCTGCTTGCTGTGTGCTCCACAATCTCTGTGAGAGTAAGGGGGAGACGTTTATGGTGAGGTGGGAGGTTGAGGCAAATTGCCTGGCCACTGATTATGCACAGCCAGACACCAGGGCGATTAGAAGAGCACACCAGGAAGCGCTGCGCATCAAAGAAGTTTTGAAAATCAGTTTCATGACTGGCCAGGCTACGGTGTGAAAGTTCTGTTTGTTTCTCCTTGATGAAAACCCGCCCACTTGATTGACTCATTCCCTGTAAGCAACCCTGGAGGATTTCCGCTCCATCCCCAGACACATTAACAGACTTTTCCAGTAGCTGTACTGGCCACGAATGCATCCCAAGTCCTCAGGATAAATTAATCATTAAAAAACGCTTGCTTTTAAACCATGTTTTATATTTATAAAGGTACACTCACCAGAGGTCTCTTCCATGGCTTCATGGTCTGGGATACCGCTTTGGGAGGGTACTTCAGTCAGGCTGAGAAAAAGATCCTGGCTATTGGGGAGAACAGAGTGCTAGGTGCTCTCTGCAAGCTCGTCCTGATCCTCCTTTTCCTCATCTTCCCCGTCCACAGAATCCTCAGGTGTGGCTGAGATTACCCCCTCCTCGGAATCCATGACAAGAGGTGGGGTAGTGGTGGCCCCCCCTAGAATTGCATGCAGCTCAGCGTAGAAGCGGCATGTCTGCGGCTCTGCCCCGGACCTTTCGTTTGCTTCTTTGGTTTTCTGGTAGGCTTGTCTGAGCTCCTTAACTTTCACGCGGCACTGATCTGAGTCCCTATTGTGGCCTCTCTCCATCATGCCCTTGGAGATTTTTTCAAATTTTTGGCATTTCGCCTTTTTGAACGAAGTTCTGCTAGCACTGAATCCTCTCCCCATATAGCAATCAGATCCAGTACCTCCCATACAGTCCATACTGGTGCTCTTTTTTGATTCTCGGACTGCATGGTTACCTGTGCTGATGAGCTCTGCATGGTCACCTGTGCTCTCCATGCTGGGCAAACAGGAAATGAAATTCAAAAGTTCGCAGGGCTTTTCCTGTCTACCTGGCCAGTGCATCTGATTTCAGATTGCTGTCCAGAGCGGTCACAATGGTGCACTGTGGGATAGCTCCTGGAGGCCAATACCATTGAATTTCGTCCACACTAACCCTAATTCGAACTGGCAATGTCGATTTCAGTGCTACTCCCCTCGTCGGAGAGGAGTACAGAAATCGATTTTAAGAGCCCTTTATGTTGAACTAAATGACTTCATTGTGTGGACGGGTGCAGGGTTAATTCGATTTAATGCTGCTAAATTTGACCTAAATTACTTCATTGTGTGGACGGGTGCAGGGTTAATTCGATTTAATGCTGCTAAATTTGACCTAAATTCATAGTGTAGACCAGGCCTAAGATCAGTACTGAAATTCCTAGGAATTGGTGACCAGTACTTATGCTTTGTAAAAATATTACAGCATTTCCATGTGCTTGGAAACAATGTTTTGAAAACAAGACATATAAAACGATCCCAGAATAACATACAAAATTCCTAATGTATGGAATTCAAAAAGTCCCTGGGAGTCAGTATAATAAAAACGATAACATGAAACGGAAGCATAATTTTTTATAAATGTCAGCCTTTTATTAAATATGTAGGAAACACTTTAAATGTATATCAACCAGCAAACCTTGCAAACTTCTCTGCATATTAATGTGACCTTTTGTTAATAGTAGTTTTATTATCTTTGTATTTTTATATGTATTGCCCCAGTGGCCACTTTCTAGGGCTCTGGGATACTTTGACATGTGATTCAAAACTTCATTGTAAACCTGTACTTTAGTAAAAAAAGATTTTTTAAAAATATTGACATTCCTGTAGACAGAATATATTTAGGCTTGGAACCAGGATTGGTCGAATGAATCACCTATAAAAGTTATTTCTAAACATAACTATTGGCTGACACCTATTCAGTATTTTTGTAATATTATATTTACTATATTATATCCATAAAACTAGGTTGCAAAGTCAAGCACACAACAGTTAGGAAATGCCAGAATTAAGGTTGCCTGTGTAACCTTAATTCAGCCTCATTGTGCATATGTATTATGATACAGACTTTAAGTACATGCTCAGCTAATATTTTTTTCCAAAAAAATCGAAAAACAAAAAACAATATTCAATATTTAATTTTATCCTCCACTTTCAGTGTGCAGCCCCAGGCCTTATTTAATACCTACCATCCAAATCCTGCACTGAATACAAAGTGATTAATTTCCTCCTGAGTGTTTTTATGGTGTTCTCACTTCAGTACCTGAGTGCTGCACAAACTTTACTTAATTTATCTCCACAACTTCTCAGGGAGATTAGGTGCTATTATTATTCCCGTTTTACAGCAGGGGAATAGAAGACTAGGGAGATTAGGCCCAAATTGTCAAAAATGTTCCTATAGGGCCTGATTTTTCTGAGTATTTAGTATTAGCTGATTTCAGTTGCAGCTGTGAATGCTCAGCACTTTTGCAAATCTGGCACCAGATGTCTCAAATTGGGCACTCAGAAAATGAAGGACACACAGTTATTGGCCACCTGTGCACATTTTGGTTTAAGGCCCAGATCCACAAAAGCATTTAGGTGGCTAACTCCTATTGAAGTCAATGGAAGGTAAGTGCCTAACTCCTCTTAAGGTTATGGGCTGAAGTGGGATTTGCCTAGTATTGCCATGGAACTCTGCGACAGCGGTAGGCATAGAGTCCCCTTCCCAGGGTGGCATGCAACTGCCTTAACCATGAGCCCAGACTTTCCCTTCCTACAGTCCACTGGCTCATCCGTTACACATTTCCCAACTTCTGCAACAAATGAGGTGTGTATTAGAGAAAAGCTTCTGAGGAAACAAAATAACAGCTTTCCTAAGACCTGTCATCCCCTGGCGCTATAGTGCTAGGAATGGCAGCTTTATCCACTTGGGAGGGGAGATTCCCCTCTTTGCAGTGGGACACGGCACTTGGACCTAGTCCTGTGACATTTGAGCTTACAATTGTGCCACCCTTACAACAACTGAGGTCTTTCCACTTACCGCATCTCACAGAGCAAAACTAACCTTTGACAATGCAGCTGTTCCTAAATGTTTAAACTTGGATTAAAGCTATAAAAAGAGCAATAAAAAGGACGCTACCGAGCATCAGTTTGACTCTGTAATACAGACACGTAAATGTGTAGCAACGTCAACATTCATATCATGCTGGGTTTAAAACTGTTGCAAATTTCAGTACACTGTGCAGTTTTCGCTTTTGAGCTGCAACTTTTTCAGCATTTGCGCACCGAGGAGATCATTTGCACAGCTTGTTGCTGGCCGAATCCAGCCGTACTTTGCTCACCATAAAACCCCCCTAAAGTCAGAGAGTTCTACAGGTTATAAAGTAGGACATAATTTGGGTCTGTAGTATTATCATTATTATTTTACTGTGAATACAGGTGGTTGTCACATAATTTGATCACTAATTAATCTATTGTGGGTGTTAATTTGTCTGCTCTCCAGGCACCAATTAATTTGGATTGTGTTTTTACTGGTATTTTGATCACTTTAATTGTTCAAGTAGGAGTCAGCGAAAACGCATCAAAAGTTGGCTGGGTTCTTTCAGACTGAAGGCGTCATCTAAAATAAGCATGCTGAAAATTGAGTGCTGGTTGAGCTCTGAGAGGGAACTAAGCACTATCACAGGTCACTGAGCATGGCGACATAGGTTTCTAGTCCATCACTGAGCAAGTTGCTTATTTTCTTGTCCCACACTTCCTCTTCCTGTCTCTCTTTCTGCATGGTTGGAAATTAAGAAGGGCTGCCCCTCTGAGAATTACTTACCCACTCAAGGTTAATTTGCAGCTCTTCACCCAGAGTTTTGGATCGGTTGCACAGGCACATGTGTTACTGCAGCATGCATGGAAAAGTTACCCTGTATTTTGGTAGAAATAGCAAAGTAGAGGAGTTAGTAGGTTGGGCCTGATTTTCCTTGTGTGGCCCAGGTTAAGCTCAGAGAGTTAGTTCCCTTGAGCCTGCACCAAACCCATGTTCTGGAAAGCGGTCTATTCAATTCAGGGTATCTCACGTGATGGAATACACTCCTGTATTCATACGGTACACACTATTGTAATAATTTTTGTACACATTATGCCTTGTGAGGTATCATTTGAAAACTCATAACTTGGCAATCAGTAATATTCTGATAAAATATGTGTGGCAACATTGTATGTGAAGTTATAATGATGTTATTAACACAGGTTCCAAACTCCACAGCCCTGCCCAGGCACAAGTTGGCAAACAAGTCTGTCCTAAACAAAGGAATGTGTGCTTGCCTTAATTTGCGTTTAAGCAGTAGAGAGTCAACAAGCAGGAAGGGGGAAAAAGGAAGCTCAAACAGGTGGAAAAAATCCATCCTTCCACAGAGACTCTATGTCTTCCAGTTCTCAGCTAGAAATGTTTTGGGGGACTGACAAACACCCCGAGACACTCCCTGCCCATCACATTCTCTGCACCTGAGAAGACAAAAGGAAATAGCTGTTGAACTTCTGGGGGTGGGGAGGTGGAAGGGAGGAACCTGACCCAAAGTGTTTGGTCAATAATCTTGCTAGTAGCATGTGGGGAGAATTTTTTTCTTGAATCTAATATAGTTTGTTAAGTTAAGGTACTAGAAATCATTTTATTTTTCTTGTAGCCATTTCTGACTTTTGTGCCTCATTACTTGTACTCACTTAAAATCTCTCGCTTTGTAGTTAATAAACTTGTTTTATTGTTTCCATCTAATCCAGTGTGTTCAAGTTAAAGTGTCTGAGTAACTTCATTTATCATGATAAACTGGTGTATATTAAAGGAAAAACAAACATACTATTTCTGGACTAGCTGGGAGTAGGCTGGACAGTGCAGGACATAGCTTCCTGGAGGAAAGTCCAAGATTGGGCATGTGTTTGGGTCATCCTACAGTATAATTAAGTCTGATGACAGCCAGGGTCTTAGTGGCAGGCTGCAGTTACACATACACATCTGGGAGTGACTGCATGGTGATGGCTGATTGTGAGCAGTCCAGGTTGGGGGCTACAGCAGCAAGGCCAGTCAAAGGGCAGGGGTGACACAGCACCCCACTGGTCTGAATTGTACCCTGGTATGTCACAGTACCATCTATTTTCCAGGCACTCTGCATATTGCTAGTGTGTTTAGAGGTTGCACATGGGGATTTGCTATGCTCAGTTTTCCATGGATTCTGAGATCAATGGCAGGTTCAAATACATACGTGCTAATTGATCACTCCATTGGTTGAGAATGTCTGTCACTAATTTTCAGGGCAAAATTTCAAGTCCTCTCAGCTAGTGCCCATCATACTGCTAGTTGAGTGTTATTTGAAAGTTCTAGCTCAGCACTGTGCACTGTTTCTATATGGGCTATACCAAATACTTTCATCAAGACTGCTTGGAACCAGTCCTAGTCTGGCTGTTCCATTTTAAACCACACACCATGAGGCATAAGTATTAATATGGTGTTAATTGCTTTGTTATACACTGAACATGTTCCTTGTTAGAGTGTTAGTTTTGTAATAACACTGCTTGCATATGCTTTAAGGGGCAAGACCCTGGCCCTTTCCCCACATCTGCTCAGGGCCCCTGATGGGGGAATTGATGGCGTTCTGCTTTACAGGTGGGGGGGAGGGGAGAGAACAGGTGGAGTTGAACTCAGCTTCATAGCACTGTCTGTGTGCAGAAGGTGGGTCAGAGGCTCTGCTGCTATGTTAAGCCACATCCCTTTGAAGAGGATATTTTAGGACCACAAGGACTTGTGTAGCTTTAGGACAGATGTAGCAGCCACCCAGGGCCTGGGGAGAGGTGTCTATTCCTCTGACCCCTTCACATCTTCCCTGCACTCAGTCAGCGATTCCAGCTGTGCACTGGACTGAGCATCCTATTCTATATAAGTTCTTATAACATATTCCTTTAGAAAACTGCCCATAAATGCTCTGATTCATGGCCTGGTGGGCAAAGGGTTTGAAAGCTCAACTCAGTACTGTGATCAATTCAGAATAAGAACCAAAATGACCAAAATAAGGAGGAGACACTGTCTGCTAGAAAGGAAAACATTTGCTAAAGGAGTTGGCCTTAAATTAGTAATACCTGTATATACACCCACAGAAGAACATTTCAAAGTGATGTGATTGCAAGTGGTTGATTGATGAGGTTTCACAAAGATAAGCAACTTTCCCTCCTCTGTTCCATTAAGAAAAATGTACAGTGATAGTAACAAGAATGTGATAGATTTCACATTGATCTTGAAGTTTTCTGTGCAGGAGAATGTCTATTCGTGTCTTTTTGTTATAACCACAAATAAACAAACCAATCACAGTATTGATGACAGCGGGATCTGCAATGCAAGACTGACTTGAGACTCCTTGAAATCCCATTCTGCTGTTCACTAGATAGATGAGAGTATGCGCCACCCTTATTGCTGTCTTTCAGAATGTGCACTTTCTTCAGCGTACCTGGCTGTACCAGTGGCAATCAAACTCCAGCCAAATTCAAAACATCCTGTGTGTCATATGTTGTGTAAGTAGGTGAGTACACCAGCCGAGTGTTATATGTAATCTTGCTGGAGTGGTTACATGTCCGTGTACTAAACTGAAACTCAAGCAGTTTTTGGGAGTGCACTTTCAGTGAGGTGTGTAAGGAACTAAAGGCCAACACTTTCAGATTTGGGGGTCTAAAGATAGATACCTAAGCAAATGGCCCAATTTTCAGAGGTGCCGAGCACACAACTTGGTGCCTAAGAAAACCAGGCCACATATTTTGGTGCCCTTATATGGGTTTAGATTGCTAACTTTAGACACCTATGCCTAAAAAGTTGGTGTATGTAAAATCACAACACAATGGCACTGAAATATACCCCATTTCTCCTTTTCCCCAGTGTACCAAACCAGTTTTAAAATAGCTATTCTAGCTACACTCTTCTCCCGTTGTTACACAACATCCCTCTTGTTTATTAAAAACAACACAATTCTTGACAGCATTATGAAATTTGACTCTTGATTTTCTTCTCACTGAAGTCAATGTCAAAACTCTCACTGATTTCAACAGTACAGAATTGAGCCCATGCTATTACTTTTCAGAGCCACTTTACCTTGCATTACTCTGCTTATAAATACTGAACAGGGTTCACCTTTAAGGACAGTGATTTAATTAGAGCTGGTGGGAGCTGTTTGCCAACAAGTCAAAGCCTAATGAACAAGCCCCTCTAGGCTGGCTTGGAATAGTTTACCAAACCACCTGTCAGTCACCCATTTCCCTATGTTCAGGATAAAAGTCAAGTGAGGCTGTTACTTTTTGGTTTTGTTTGTTAAATAATAGCTATTAGATTATTTTAATAGAGACTGGAATCCCCAAACAACATTAGCAGCTTTCGGTTCTTTGTATATGTTGGTTCAGGTGTAAATCTATATTCTGCCACCAACTTTAATTACGCCTTCCGTTAGCTCCTGACTTGTGGGAGTTTTAAGCTAACTTGCTCTGTTGGCAACAATGGTGGTGTGTGGTTGGCAATTTTCAAGTTCAAGTTGATTCAGGTTGCAGTTAATGTACGTTCCCTCACAAAAGCATATAATTACACTATTACTGAAGCTAGGGTAATTATAGAGAGGTGAAGAAACCGATGTGGCGTGCAACCTTATAGCTCCATAATGCTTTTCTTTTTTTTAATTTGTGAACAAAAGTATCTTCAAACTAGGCCCTTAGATTAGCACTACTTACATCAAACAGTCTCAGTGAACTTTTAGAAACCAATTTGTCTTGGTGAACCTAATGAAAAGAAGGAGATATTAAAACATAGATTATCAATTTGTCTATGTAGAGACATTGACAGGTCCCACAGTGTCGGACTTCCAATGGGACTAAAGGATTATGAACCGAAATCCTTAACAATATAATCCCATTTAACCTATCTGATACAACAAGGTCATTTTAACTGAAATGCCAAAACTAATTAAACACGTCACTTTTTTCTTTATGGTTTCCAGAAAAATAATTCAGCATGTGAAACACAGCAATAATCCTGTGTACAACAGCAGCATCTTTTCTAGGTCACAAAGAAGTGAAGGCCAACATATTCAAACCCAGGTGCTTAAAGTGACAAAGACTGGCCCAGTGGTTAGTGTGCTAGTCAGGAGTTGGGAGACCTGAATTCAGTTCTCTGCTATGCTACTACCTCCCTGTGTAACATTCATAGGAATGTAGGGCTGGAAGGGACCTGTAGAGTGCTTCTAGTCTATCTCCCTGTGCTGACACAGGACTAAGGATACCTACACCATCCCTGACGGATGTTTGTCTAACCTGTTATGAAAAACCTCATATGATGGAGATTCTACAACTTCCTTTGGAAGCCTATTCCAGTACTTAGCTCTTCTTACCGTTAGAAAGCTTTTCCTAATATCTAACCTAAATCTCCATTGCCCATTAAGCCCATTACATCTTGTCCTACTTTCAGTGGCCATGGAGAACAATTGATCACCATCCTCTTCATAACACCCCTTAACATATTTGAAGACTGCTCATCAGGTCCCCGCTCAGTCTTCTTTTCTCAAGGCTAAATATGCCCATTTTTTAACCCTTTCTTCACAGGTCAGGTTTTATAAACCTTTATCATTTTTTTGTTCTCATCTGGACTCTCTGCAAATTATCTACATCTTTCCTAAGGTGTTGCGCCCAAAACTGGACACCCTATGCCAACAAAGGCCTTACTGGCGCTGAATAGAGTGGAACAATTACTTCCTGTGTTTTACATATGATACCCCTGTTAATACATCACAAAATAATATTAGCTTTTTTGCCACTGAATCACTTTACTGGCTCATATTAAATTTGTGATCCACTATAACCCCCAGATCATTTTCAGCAGTACTACCACCTAGCCAGCTGTTCCCCGCTGTATAGTTGTGCATTTGATTTTTTGCCTTCCTAAGTGTAGTACTTTGCACTTGTCTTTATTGAATTTCACGTTCTTGATTTTGGACCAATTCTCCAATTTTTGAAGGTAATTTTGAATTCTAATCTTGCCATCCAAAGTGCTTGCAACCCCTCCCATCTTGGTGTCATCTACACATTCTGTAAGCACACTCTCCACTTCAAGTCATTAACGAAAATTGTGAATAGTACTGGCCTCAAGACAGACCCTCTGCAGAAACCCACTAGATATATCTGCCTAGTTTGACAGCAAACTACTGATAACACTCTTTGTTTGGTCTTTCAACCAGTTATAGTAAGTTCATCTAGACCACATTTTCCTAGTTTGCTTTGACATCGGACAAGTCACTTAGTTTCTGTGTGCCTCAGTTCCCAAGCTGTAAAATGGGGATCAGAGCACTGCCCTACCTCACAGGGTATTGTAAGATTAAATACAATAAAGAGTGTGAGGCACTCAGATGCTAAGAGCATGGATGCTGCAGATAAATAGAAAATGTTAGGCTCTTAAATCAATATCTAGCCACCAAGATAAAAGTGGCCATATTTTCAAAGAAGACAACAGGAGCTAGATATGCCCAACACTTTTGAATGCCAGGCCTCATTTATTTAAGTGCCTAACTATGAGTTTAGGAGCCTAAACTTTAGACATCTAGATGTGTAAATTTTGACCTAAGGCTGTGTGGCTAAATGTACATTGTTCACTTCATGCAATGTGAACCACATTTACTATGAACGATTAACGAAGAATAAATACATATTAAATGTGCGTTTTTACTTGGGAGTTCAAGGTTACAGTATTTTTTTTCCTCGGGCGAATCAGGGGCAACTTTTCTTATCCAATCAGGACATAGAGATGCCTAAACCAATGTTATTGCTCTCCCTCCCAACTCAACACCTTGAGACAATGAAACTCTCTCTAATTATCCGAGAGAGGAAGAAATCCATTTCAGACTTTAAATTATTTTCTGTAAAAGGCCAATACCACCATTGGATGAGAAGCACTTTACAATTAGTCAGTGGAGTTGCAGCCACTTACACAAAGACTGAATTTAGCCCATTGTGTTCTCGGAATCATCCCACACAATCACACTCTCACATGTCCATATGCACAGACTCAGTCCTGCAAAGTGCTGAGGACTCTCCACTGCCACTGAAGGCGTGAAAGGTGCACAGCACCTTGCAGGATCAAGCCACACACAATATATCTATGGCTTTTCTTGTGTCACAGCCTGTTTGGTGACTGAAATGGAAACGTGAAAAATGTTTGTTTCAGCCAAATGAAACATTTTGTTTGACCCAAAAGTATTATAATTCTTTGTGCTGTTTTATTTTTAATTCATGTTGTTTGTGAGTGCTTTTACTCCTTTTTGTTTGTTTGTTTCTTTTTCTATATCGGGCTACATTTCTATACAAGATCATTTTGAATAATAAAAAAAATCTAACCATTTTGTTTAGAACAGGGATCGGCAACCTTTGGTATGCGGCCTGCCAGGGTAAGCCCCCGGCGGGCTGGGCCAGTTTGTTTACCTGCCGCGTCTGTAGATTTGGTCAATCGCAGCTCCCACTGGCCGTGGTTCGCCACTCCAGGCCAATGGGGGCTGCGGGAAGTGGTAGCCAGCACATCCCTCGGCCCATGCCGCTTCCCACAGCCCCAAGTGGCCTGGAGCGGCGAACCGTGGTCAGTGGGAACTGCGATCGGCTGAACCTGCGGACGCGGCAGGTAAACAAACTGGCCCAGCCCTTACCCTGGCGGGCCACATGCCAAAGGTTGCCGATCCATGCTTTAGAAAATGACAAAAGAAAATGGTTCAATTTTTTCATTTTTTTTGCCCAAAACTGTTCACCAAATTTGACCCAAAGGACTAAGCTATTCATCCAAAAACTTTTGCCCAGCTCTACCCACAAATTGCCACATAAAAGATACCATTTCTGTAGACTCACCCAGACATTTACAGAGACCTCTGAACACTCCCAGAATCAGCCTGTTATGACATTGCCCAGTAATTGCATGAAATCCACTATTGATGCAGTTCATAAATATGGAACCTTTGAAACCTAAGTTAGCTTTTTTAAGTATGCTGCATGGCAATGCTGATATAACGAAATATAACCTATTGGATATAATTGTCAGCCTTAAACCAAAGCAGGTGTAGAATGTCCCCCTCACTGCATTATGCTGTGACCTAATGTGTTCACTGGACCTGTGTATTTCCTAGTGATAGACTTGTCTCTTTGGGGAGGAACTGAGATCTCCCCTGGGAAGCTCAGGCAAGATCAAACAAAATTAATAGTGAAAAGCATTTTTTCCTTTCTGGAATATTCCAGAGTCAGCAGCAAGAGACCATTAAACCATTGCCATGACCTAAGTGGAAATAACCTAGCAAAGACTTACAAAATTAATAGGCTGCATGTTTGATTTTATTTCTCCAAAGGGGATCTTCCCTCCATCCTCCTTCCCCCCCAAAATATTTGAAAAATAACTCAATTTTAAAAAATATATATAGAAGAATGGACTAGATTCTCATGTGGTGTAAATTGTGTAGCTCCTTTGACTTCAATGTATCATTCAGAAAGCTGAAGCTCCCGCTATACCTCAGGGGAGCAAGGTGATGACAAAGTTTGAACCGACTGCTGCACAAGACACCAAATTATAGTTAGAAAGAAGAAGTGAGAAATCAGGAAGGTTGTTTGTTCTGTGACTTTTCATGGCAGGTCAGCATAAAGTGCTTCAGCACAGATGTTCTCATCATTATGATATGTTGGAGGAATCTGTTGTATTCAGCACATTCAAACTCACCTGTGTGTTGTTTGCATTGTCTATATAAAAATAAAAATTACACATACACGCATTCATCCTGGTGAAAGGTGTTGGCTTGACAACCCTTGGAACCAGAATTCTTTGAGGGGGTCAACAAGCATGTGGACAAGGGGATCCAGTGGCTATAGTGTACTTAGATTTTCAGAAAGCCTTTGACAAGGTCCCTCACCTAAGGCTCTAAAGCAAAGTAAGCTGTCATGGGATAAGAGGGAAGATCCTCTCATGGATTGGTAACTGGTTAAAAGATGGGAAACAGAGGGTAGGAATAAATTAATAACTGATCTGAAAAAGGGGTAAACAGTGAAGTGGCAAAATTTGCAGATGATACAAAACTACTCAAGATGGTTAAGTCCCAGGCAGACTGTGAAGAGCTACAAAAGGATCTCTCAAAACTGGGTGACTGGACAACAAAATGGCAGATGAAATTCAATATTGATAAATGCAAAGTAATGCACATTGGAAAACATAATCCCAGCTATACATATAAAATGATGGGGTCTCAATTAGCTGTTACCATTCAAGAAAGAAATCATGGAGTCAATCCACCCAATGTGCAGCAGCAGTCAAAAAAGTGAACAGAATGTTGGGAATCATTAAGAAAGGGATAGAGAATAAATAATCATATTGCCTTTATACAAATCCATGGTATGCCCACATCTTGAATACTGCATGCAGATGTGGTCACCCCATATTGGAATTGGAAAAGGTTCAGAAAAGGGCAACAAAAATGATTAGGGGTATGGAACAGCTGCCATATGAGGCGAGATTAATAAGACTGGGACTTTTCAGTGCTAAGCACCCACGGAAAAAAATTGGTGGGTGCTTAGCACCCACCGGCAGCTCCCCGCCCCCCGCTCCAGTTTACCTCCACCTCCTCCGCGAGCATGCAACTGTGTCCTGCTTCTCCCCACTCCCTCCCAGCACTTGTGCCGCGAAACAGGTGATTCGTGGGGCAGGGAGGAAGGGGGGAGGAGGGGGAACGCGGCGCGCCGGGGCAGGGATTTGGGGAAGGGATCCAATAGGGGCGGGGGGGGCGGAGTTAGGGAGGGGACTTTGAGGATGGGATTGGGGCGGGGCCTGGGGCGGGGAAAGGGTGGAGTCGGGGTTGGGCCAGGGACGGGGGGGCACTGGCATCCACCGGCGCCAGACAAAGTTGGTGCCTATGTAAGCGGGGATATGATAGAGGTCTGTAAAATTATGATTGGTGTGGAGAAAGTAAATAAGGAAGTGCTATTTACTCCTTTTCATAACACAAGAACTAGGGGTCACCAAATGAAATTAATAGGCAGCAGGTTTAAAACAAGCGAAAGGAAGTATTTTTTCACACAGTGCACAGTCAACCTGTGGAACTCTTTGCCAGAGGATGTTGTGAAGGCCAAGACTATAAAAGGGTCCAAAAAAGAACTAGATAAGTTCATGGAGGATAGGTCCATCAATGGCTATGAGCCAGGATGGGCAGAGTTGGTGTCCCTAGCCTCTGTTTGTCAGAAGCTGGGAATGGGTAACAGGGGATGGATCACTTGATGATAACCTGTTCTGATCATTCCCTCTGGAGCATCTGGCATTGGCCACTGTGGGAAGACAGGATACTGGGCTAGATGGACCTTTGGACATACTGACCCAGTATGGCCATTCTTATGTTCTTATATAGTCTGTGTTAATCCAAAATCATGTAAAGCATCGTCAACTGTTGTACAAGTTTCCACACAGACCTCCACATCCTTGACTCTCAATCTCCAAGTCCATGCAATCTTTGGCTTTTCCGCAGAGACTGCCAGTTAGTGTAAATGAAGATGGTCCTTTAAAAGATACAGAATGAGACATGGTCCCTGCAGCAAGGAGTCCACAACTTACCACAAACAAAACAAGGGACAAAATGTAAGTAAAAAAGGGTGTGATGAGATAATATCTAGATATACAGACCCGTCATCTTCTGGCCAAACAAAAATCTCAATTTATGTCTCTGACATCCCCTTGTTGATGTCTAGCCTTCAGTTTAAGCTCAACATGGCTAAAACAGAGTTCTTAATCCTCCCCCGAAAACTCTCCCTGCTACCTTGTTTTTTGAGCACTATGGACAACACCACCATCCTGCCTGTCACTCAGGCCTGTAACATGGGTGTCATCTTCAATTTGGATCTCTCTCTAACTCCTCACATCCAAACTATGTCTAAACGGTGCAGATTCTTTCTGTATGCCATCTCTGAGATGTGGTGTTTCCTATCCATCCATGTGGCTCGAACACTCAGCCAAGCTCTCACTATCTCGCATCTTGCTTATTGTATCATCCTTTAATCTGGCCTCGGTAAATATACTAAGGCTATGCCACACTCATATCCATTCCGAATACTGCTGCAAAAATCATTTTCCTTGCCAGTAACTGACCAGGCCATCCCTCTCTAAAGACCTCCACTGGCTCCATCTTCTGTATTCCATCAAACATAAGCAGCTTTTCCTCACTTTCATGGTCTTTCATGGCCTATCTGCTCTTTACTTATCTTCTCTCAGTCACTATTGAAATGTCATCTCCCACTTCCGATCAGCCTATGAGGTCAGCTTCCATGGCTCATTTGTTACATTTCCAAACAAGCACCTTTGTGCTTTCTTCCATGCTGTCCCTCATGCTTGGGAGCACTCCCTGTAAACAGCTGCAAAGCTAACTCCTTAGCCTCCTTCAGAACCATCCTTAAAACTCTCCTTTGCCATGAAGCCTACAAAAAAACTTGACAACAGCTAGGTTGCCAGTGTGCCGAGACCACAGCCTACGGTGCAGACCAATATCGTCTCATTGTTTTCCTTGTACTCCCCCGTTGGTCTGTCTGTACCTAGCTGTTATATCTTGTCTTATACTCTTTGGGTGCAGGGACTGTCTTTTGTTATGTGTCTGTACAGCACTGAGCACAATGGGACCCTTAGATGCTACAATAATACAAATAATAACAACCCATTATGTTAGTATATGGCCCCCATTTCTGTAGTATCTGAGCATCTCACACTCTAATGTATTTATCTTTGCAACACTCCTGCGAGATAGGTGAGTACTATTATCACCATATTTCAGCTAGGGAACAAAGAGACAACGTGACTTGCCCAAGGTCACACAGGTAGGCTGTAGCAAAGCAGAGGCTGGACTGCAGGTCTTCAGCTACTGCCCTAACCACTGGACCACCTTTCTTCCTCTTAGATCAATGGAAAGGACATAGAACGGGTGGTTGGTGGACAGAAAATAGGAGATTATTCCAAGCATGGCTAGGGGTGGATCATTGGAGGAGGTATGATGTAGACAAATAGCAGTTGCAGCAGAATCACCATCTCCTGCAGAAAAATCTGTGCAAAGAACCTTGGGGACAGGTGGCAATGCAGGAAGAATCCTCACTGAGGTTGTCCTTATTTAGTTTCCTACAGTTCTTTTTATCTGGTGGATGGGGTTTCACCTCTATCCCACTCCCAAAGCTGTAGAACATGTGGTAGGGTTTATCCCCCAGAAGCTGTCAGTCTCCACACTGAGTGTGGGGAATCCAACAGAGGGCCTGTGTCTACACAGAGGCTCAGGGATTGCCTGCCCCATTACTTAGACCCTGGGTCTCTAGCACCAAGATCCACTATTTAGGCTTAGCTCCTACACAACTACCTCTAGAACTCTCCCCGCCTCATTATAAATGTTTCGCAATAAGGAGTGGGCTCCATACAAGAGTTAATGCAGACTCAGGTTACATTAGCTTTTAGTAGAGTTACCACTGGTTGCAATGTGTGTCCTCCTGGCCATCTCTCTCTATGTAGATCTATGAAGGGCACATGTTGGAGGTAGTTGACACACTCACACCAGTGTAGGAAAGGGGAAACCTGCACGCAACCTGGATTCTTTTTGCCTGGATCCTGGGTATCAATTCCTCCCATGGCTTGTTATTTTTGTGAAACATGTAAGAATGTTAGACATGTTTCTGCATGATCTACACGTAGTTTAATTCGGGTGGCTGCTCCATTTCTATTTTGTGGGGTTAAAATAATAAAAGCTAAAATGGAGACTTTGCCCCCAACCCTGGGCACTGTCAACTATTCACAGTTACTGTATGCACCACAAGAAAGCAATTTCAACCAGGCATTTCTAAGTCTGTTGCAATACATTCAAGCCCAGGTTCCTTCCCTGGGTCATTCACGTGGTTTTATGTAAATCGATTAATTCTTTAAGAGACATTTTAACAGGTGTGTGTTTTTCTCTTAATAATAAAGGAGAAAGTGCATAAGGGTCACAGAGCAGTAAGGACTCAGTTTTGTGGGGTGCTGTGTACTCTGTTTCTGATCCAGCATAGCATTGCAGTGTGTGCTGGGATTTTTCATTTGATTTTCAGAAGATGAAAATGTTGATTATGAAAAACCCAAACAAAACGGCAATTTCTATTTGAACCAAAATGAAAAAAAATTCAACTGACAAGTTTGCACTAAAAATGTTTCCATTTTTCATAGGCAAGTTCTAAGTGAAATTTCATGTGAAAAATTGAATTTTTTTTTTTAGTGTAAATTTATAATTTGGACATTTTTGCTGGAAAAAATCCCTGGGTTTTGACCAGTTGTAGTATCAGCTTGCTGAGGTTAGTGGCCTACATGGGGAAATGGTCATCACTAAGACTAAGATTTTGTCATGGTTATTTTTAGTAAAAGTCACAGACAGGTCATGGGCAATAAACAAAAATTCATGGAAGCTGTGACCTTTCTGTGAGTTTTACTGCTGCAGCTTCATGGTTTCCCTCCACCATGGTGGCGGGGAGCTGTGGGGTTCCCCCTCTGTCCGCAGCAGCTGGAAGCTGCAGGGTGACCATATTTCCCAAAGAAAAAATGGGACACCCCCAGCTGCTTGCCCCCAGCATCCCGCTCCCCCCGTCACTGGAACTCTGAGGAGGGCCCCCTCAGGAGTCTGTCACCTGTCGCTGGAACCTTGCAGGGAGCCCCTTGTCGCCTGTCACTGCTGTTGCCTGTCACTGGAACCCTGCCAGGGCCCCACTGGCTGCCAGCGCCAGTCCCACAGCCCCAGGGGCTGAAGAAAAGAATGTCACTGAGGTCTCTGGACGTCAGGGATTCCGTAACTTCCATGACCTCTGTGACATAAACATAGCCTAGTTATCACCCTCTATTTCTCTATTGGCCTGCCAGCTGAAAAGGCCTTTGGCCATCTTCATTTTGTCCCTTCTGCAGTACCAACCACATTATTAGTGCTTAGGCCCTGATGTAATGAAGTATGTAAGCACATGTCTAAGTCCCATTGACTTCAATAGCATGTGCTCAAATACTATGCTCAGGGTCTTTACAAATACATAATAAAATAAGACATACAGTATGCTACTCCATTGTTATGGATATTTTGTCAAAAAGAGAAAGACTAGAACACAGAAATAGGAGCTTAGAGATTACTAAGGTTATTTTTTTGTAGTGTTAAACCCACAAACTGCATTGGCTTAATACTTTCTATTTTCTGCAAAATAAACAATAGTTTTCATGTAAGCAAAAGGTGCAATGAAGATCCGTGAGTGGGGAAGTCCTTCGTAAAAAGAGGTCTTTGTCATCTTAAAAAGAAAAGACAGGTTGATCGAAAGCACATTTCTTATAATTGCTTAGGAAGTAATGCGTACAAAGATTTTTCTGGATGGTTGGAAAGACCCACCTTGTCCTGTCATAGGGAGAAGCTTGACTATTCAGTCTTGAAGTAGACAACGTAACAGTGAAGCCAATGGAAATGATGCCTACATAAAGGACTAAAGATTTACCCCTAGATACTGAGCAAAGTAATACCAAAACACTTCTGGTTACATTTTCAAAATGCTAATAAAGGATTTGATCAAAAACCTATTGAAGTCAATAGAAAGACTCCCATAGACTTAAATGGGTTTTGGATCAGGTCTAAAGAGTACACAGAAGGTCCAATGCTGGTTTTGTTCCAAGCACCTCATTCCTTTGCAACAGTCTTGCCCTTTATCCCATTAGCAAGGGATCTCTGTCTGAGCAAACCCCAATACATTTTAAAGGCATGTCCCTGCTCTCCTTACATAGGCCAAACTCCATTCCAAATCAAAGATTCATAGATTCTAAGGCCAGAAGTGATTCTAAGGCACAGGCCATAGGACTTCCCTGAATTCATTCCTGTTTGAACCAGGTCATCTCTTTTTATGAAAAGATATCCAAATAGCAAAGTCAATGAAGGTTTTGCCGGTGTAAAGTATACAGGGAGAAGTGCTGAAATAGTTACTGGACATAAAGAAAACCAAGCACAGCAGAAAGCGATGCAAGCAAAGATCACAAATAAAGGCAGAAGACCCTTTTATTTCGCATAGACAAAATGCAAAGAGTGTCTCATTAAATTATTAAAAAAAAAAAAGAAAGAAAAACCAAAAGCAAATTGATCCCCCCCACACTCCACTGACAGCACTCATCCTAATTAACAACAAAACAAAAAGATCGATCAAGGACCCATTTTCTAATTAAAAAAAAAGTGTGCAAACATGACAAAAGACTTTTTGATTTCCCAGATCAATGTCCCTGTTAAATTCACAAATAGGGTGATTTGTTTTCCTTCTTTTTAATCTTGTGTGATGGAACTTCCAGTTAAAATGTTTTATTTAGTCCCCATGCACTTTGTAGAAAATCAGTAAAAACACAAAAGCTTGTGAAGATCAGAAAACTGGACTTCTTTTACCCAAAAATTCAGATGTCCAGTCAGATGAAGCTCACACTCAGACAGAAAAAAAGCAGGAGAGTCTTTGCACTGTCTGTAGTTTGCATTTTTTTTCAAATATTTTGGCAATCTTCTTTAATTATAAATATTGGAATTCAATAAAAAAGGTAGCTTTGATTGGTTTTTTTAATTGTAAGTATTTACAGCCACTGTCCAGCCATGCTCTTTTTGTTATACCAGGGTGTAAGATTTTGCGTAGGGATTGTTTCCTTTCAAGTGGCCCCGGGAGTCCAGCAGGGATTCTTGGGAGCTGCTCATTTTAGCTGCTTGTCCTAGCTCAGCCCCTTCTCGCTGAGGTAATGTTGCCACGGCACCAGGTTGCCATGACTGTACTTCTCTCGTGGAGGATGTTTCCATAGGTATCGGCTCCAGAACTGTGGGACGCTTCAAGGTTCGGCTTTTCTGAGGTTCCAAGCAGGCTTGGCCCAAACCCAGGTCTCTGCTTGTGCCTGAAACTCCTCGGTTCAACAAAAAGTCCATTCTAAGATACGGTGGCAAATGCATGAGGTCACCTGTGAAGAAAAATATGAAAAGACACCTCTTAGTTATCTTCATACAATTCAGTAAAACTCCCATCCACAGCCACATTACCATATGACCCATAACATGAGGTGGCTCTCCTCAGTCTACCCCCCAAGACTCAGCTCTCTCTCTGAGTCCTAGCACCTTCCCTCTGTGAAGGGGATAGAGGGTGCAGCAGGGTGGGGACTGCAGCCCACAAAGGCCACAAGGTCTCACCCTATCACATGAGCCCAAGGCCCATCACCAAAATCACAGGTCTTTTACCTCTGGGAACTGTTCATTTTATTCTCTTACCCACACTGGAAACCGGCCATAAGTTGAGATGGATAAACAGCTACACCCAAGTACCTCATTTAGGTTGTAAGCATGAGCCTACTTTTCCCACGGTGGCTTGAAAGTGCTGCGAGGAAGGCAAAAATCTCACTGGTCTTCTGCCAAATGGCCCATGGGAGAAAAAATTCCTTCCTGACCCCCTAATTGGTAGATTGGCTAGACCTGAAGCATCTGTCAAGCTGGGTTCGCAGTCCTAGTTTGGGTGGGTAGAGTGGGCTGCTGGAATAGAACCAAATAAGGCTCCACATCGCCCCTGCACTGGACTAAATTCTGGTAGGTTGGGAATGCTGGCCAATCAGCATCCCTCTCCTTGAGCTGGCCAATGGGTGCCAAAGACTCCCATGGGAGGAGCTACATATTGTGCCTTGGCAAGTTCCTCCCTCCCTTGCTACTGGGACTGTCCCCTTTCACTGCAGGTCCTGTCAATTGATGTGGGTGGGTGGTGTTTTTGACTAATCAAACTGAAAGTTGCCCAATACTTTAAAATAAAGCAGATTCTTTACCTGTCCTAAAAGTAAAGGCAATGTTATTGTTATCTAAAAATAGCTTCTAATCTAGCTTCTAATCTATTCATGATTTAAAGTCACGGACAGAAAAATTGCTGAGAAGTTATATTTGGACAGAATCACAGTTTATTCCTATGGATCTCCTGCAGGCACTGTCTGGCACCATATGTTTTATTCTAGTTACATTTCCAATAGAGATGAACAGTACACTGTATTTAACCCCCACATAGTAGGATGTAGTGCACGTCTCAGGATTCAGCTGACATACTGCAGCATCATTTATACAAGAACAGGAAAAACAGCGTGTGCCCATAATCATATGGTTACCACTAATAATTACTACTTTACACTTCACTGATACCTCATCCCAGAGCAGTTTACATGTACACGAGTCACTTTAACTACTGCAGGACTGCAGCCACCACAAGGGTGAAGTGCACCAGCACACAGCTACACTGCTCGGCTGGTAAGGACAGGACTTGAACGACAGTGTTTGCAACTGAAATGGGAGGAAGAATTATGGTAGATGGTACGTAATTACGTATACAGGCCCGTGGATTCACACCTTTATGCTTACAAACATTTTGAGGTTATTTAGGGTGACCAGACAGCAAGTGTGAAAAATCGGGATGGGTGTGGGGGGTAATAGGAGCCTATATAAGACAAAGCCCCAAATATCAGGGCTGTCCCTATAAAATCGGCACATCTGGTCACCCTAAGGTTATTAGCCATCAGGACCTGGGTTTTATGTTGCATCTGAACAATGACACACTCAGCAGCACAGAGCCCTTTAACACCATGTTGGAACATTGGTTCCATATGCTTCAGGGAACAAGCGCCACCTACTGTACTGAATCACCAAAACAATTTTTGCAGCAACGGCTTTTTCCCTGGAGATCACTCTCATCATAGTAATGATTTAGCACACTTAACTCCTACTACCCACAGTGCAAGATGATACAGCTGTACCACTTCATTAAGAGTAGCATGGAACTGGTCATGTCTTAAATATGCCATACAAACTGGCCATTTATACCCATTGCTGCTTGCACTATATGTTCCACAATATACTTTATGTAACAGTAACAAACTCAGAGTGAAATCCAGATCTTGCATTATTGGCAGGACCCACTCTCATATTAAATATGCATTTCAATCACTTACCACTTTGCTGCTTCCTGAGACTAGTGGATTAAACATGGATTGTAAAAAAGAAAAGTGTTTAACTTCATATAGTTGAAGTTTTACTTTCAAGATGCTGGATAAAAACAATATATATATACACATTTGAGAGCTTTCTGGACTATATGAAAGAAAAAGGGTTTCTCTGAATCCACTTCTGCTAGGAGAGTCTTTAATCTTTACAAACAATATGCAGCAATTTTTATAGTAATTTGCATATGAAGGGGTGCACAATTTTAACAGGATTGTATTAATACATCACAAACTAAGAAGTGCAACTAGATACAACCTAGATGGAGCTACTATAAGGTGGGTGCATAACTGGTTGGAAAATTGTTCCTAGAGAGTAGTTATCAGTGGATCACAGTCATGCTGAAAGGGCATAATGAGTGGGATCCCACAGGCATCGGTTCTGGGTCCGGTTCTGTTCAATATCTTTCTTCATCAGTGATTTAGATAATGGCATAGAAAGTACACTTATAAAGTTTGCAGATGATACCAAGTAGGGAGGGTTTGCAAGTGCTTTGGAGGATAGGATTATAATTCAAAATGATCTGGACAAACTGGAGAAATGGTCTGAAGTAAATAGGATGAAATGCAATAAGGACAAATGCGAAGTACTCCACTTAGGAAGGAACAATCAGTTGCACACATACAAAATGGGAAATGACTGCCTAGGAAGGAGTACTGCAGAAAGGGATCTGAGGGTCATAGTAAATCACAAGCTAAATATGAATCAACAGTGTAATGCTGTTGCAAAAAAAGCAAACATCATTCTGGGATATATTAGCAGGAGAATGGTAAGCAAGACACGAGAAGTCATTCTTTCGCTCTTCTCTGCACTGATTAGGCCTCAATTGGAGTGTTGTGTCCAGTTCTGGGTGCCACATTTCAGGAAAGATGTGGACAAATTGGAGAAAGTCCAGAGAAGAGCAACAAAAATTATTAAAGGTCTAGAAAACATGACCTATGAAGGAAGATTGAAAAAATTGGGTTTGTTTAGTCTGGAGAAGAGAAGACTGAGAGGGGAGGTGATAACAGTTTTCAAGTACATAAAAGGTTGTTACAAGCAGGAGGGAGAAAAATTGTTTTTCTTAACTTCTGAGGACAGGACAAGAAGCAATGGGCTTAAATTGCAGCAAGGGCAGTTTAGGTTGGACATTAAGAAAATCTTCCTAACTGTCAGAGTGCTTAAGTACTGGAATAAATTGCCTAGGGAGGTGGTGGAATCTCCATTATTGGGGATTTTTAAGAGCAGGTTGGACAAACACCTGTCAGGGATGGTCTAGATCAGGGGTCGGCAACATCTGGCACGCGGATCACCAGGGTAAGCACCCTGGTGGGCCGGGCCAGTTTATTTACCTGCTGCGTCGGCAGGTTCGGCCGATCGCAGCTTCCACTGGCCGCGGTTCGCCGTCCCCGGCCAATGGGGGTGGCGGGAAGCTGCAGCCAGCACATCCCTCGCCCGTGCTGCTTCCCGCAGCCCCCATTGGCCTGGGACAGCGAACCGCGGCCAGTGGAAGCCGCGATCGGCCGAACCTGCCAACGCAGCAGGTAAACAAACTGGCCCGGCCCGCCAGGGTGCTTACCCTGGCGAGCCGTGTGCCAGAGGTTGCCGACCCCTGGTCTAGATAATACTTAGTCCTGCCACGAGTGCAGGGGACTGGACTAGATGACCTCTCGAGGTCCCTTCCAGTTCTATGATTCTCCAAAATCCACTAACACAGTGTGTCATCTTATCTTGGATTTACTCTGAACACTAGCTATTTTGTGTGATGTGCACATTTTCATATTGTAATGAAGCAGTAGTTTTTGTAACAAGAAAGAAGCATCATTCCCTGCAACTTCTGAGATAAACAGATGATTAAAAGTGTTGAAAAAGAAAACTTTCAAGAATCTAACTTCCCCCCTACCCTCCTTGCTAGGACNGATCGGCCGAACCTGCCAACGCAGCAGGTAAACAAACTGGCCCGGCCCGCCAGGGTGCTTACCCTGGCGAGCCGTGTGCCAGAGGTTGCCGACCCCTGGTCTAGATAATACTTAGTCCTGCCACGAGTGCAGGGGACTGGACTAGATGACCTCTCGAGGTCCCTTCCAGTTCTATGATTCTCCAAAATCCACTAACACAGTGTGTCATCTTATCTTGGATTTACTCTGAACACTAGCTATTTTGTGTGATGTGCACATTTTCATATTGTAATGAAGCAGTAGTTTTTGTAACAAGAAAGAAGCATCATTCCCTGCAACTTCTGAGATAAACAGATGATTAAAAGTGTTGAAAAAGAAAACTTTCAAGAATCTAACTTCCCCCCTACCCTCCTTGCTAGGACTGGAGCCATATCACGGCATGAAAAAAGTCTTTGATTTGTTAGAACTAATATTTCTGACTGAAAAACAGTCTTTGAAATATGACCACAGGGGTCCACTTTAGCTTCCTAGATCAAGGGTGAGGGTATTTTAAGAAGATTAAAAAGGATGGGAGAGCCATGGCTACAGAAATAACACTGCAAGATTTCATTTCTCATATTACTGGATACATTGATATATTTATTTTTTGGTTTGTTCCTACTCTGCCAAAGTTGAATTCAGTTGAATGTTAAATTTTTCAGGCAAAGTGTTATGAAGTTTTAAGATGGTTCATTGCCTTTGATGCTGTAATTACCTCTTTTCAGTGCTGTGTGTGCCTTATTAGCAATGAAAGCAAACCTTTCAACTGCGTAAGCACTGCAAATGAATACATTTAATAATTTATGCATTTAGGCTTAATTAGTACAAAAGCCATTCAGAATCTATAGCTTTCTGATGGGTTTAAAAATAAGAGATATACTGTCTGTGGAAAAATGGAGTATGTACATCAGTACTAATCATCCATTCAAATATGAGCCCAGCAATTTAATTGAGCATTGACTTTGTCCTTCCTTCTGAGTGGCCAAACCTCTACGGCAGTTGAAATAGTTCACACGGTTCATGTTATGAAGTGATATCTTCTAGAAAATTAAAATAACCAAATACTGTGACTTCCCTACATACATTTATCATTTACAATATCTTTTTCCCAGAAAAAGGATGTTTCCTAAGGCTGTGACTGCACTGCAAAATAGGTGTGTTTTTACACTGAGAAAGCAAACGATGGAAAATCCTAGCTGAGATGAGTAATTGTTAACTTCATGCAGCTAAGGGAGGTCAGATCCAGGCTGGGGGCCATAGGGCTGACCTTGACTGGCTACAATGCGATAAAAACTACTTATGTTTCTCCTCCACTAGGATTTTACAGTGAGATAGCTATTTTGATCCAAACCAAACCAAACCACCAATTAACTCAAACCCAAACCAAGCCCACATCTTTTTTCCTGTGAAGACATAGCCTAAACATCCTTCAAACTTCAGAAAGTTCCGCCACCCTTTTTTTAAACTGTTCCACACAAGCCAAGGATCTGAGCCATGCTCATTACAGGAGTCTTGTAGGTTGTAAAAAGATACCCTTACCAGTTCGGTATGCAGTATCTGTATGGTGTGTATAATGGATCATGACTTTGCCAAATCAAAACCAATTTTCACCCGAACGCCCCAAAGTATTTCTCCTCAATGATGACCATTTTCCTAACAAATTTCAACATTCTATCCCCACCTCTTGAGGTGTGAAATGGGTTCAAACAAAGGGGGCAAGATTTTGAATAATCAAAAAGGGTTTTCATTCTCAAATATGGCTAAACAGTTTTCACTCCAACATTAAAAAAAATTCAGCTTGGCTGATCACAGGCTAGGAAACATCAGTTCAAAAGAGACATTTCAGAAAGTTAGAAGTGTCTGAATTGGATGACAGGAAATTCTTAGGTAGCCTTAAATAGGGCTGTTGTCTCAATCTAGCTGTAATACTTCTTACAATTGTTGCTGTCAGTATTTTGAAACGAGATCTTGCGCCCACATTGTCCATTTTATGCTGCACTGAACCAAAAGAGTTGTCTGTGTTGCATTACAATAATTTCCATAGCAACAGGCTATGGAGTTATAATAATCACAAGGAATAAGTGGAGCTATGAGAAAGAAAAAGCCTCTATTCAAACACAAACCTCTTAGGATTAGATAGTGCTTATGTTTTACTCAACTGAGTAGGGCAGTCAGAAGGATCAGGCTCGTGCCTCCTTGCTTGGCCTACACAGATCTTGGGTTTGAGTCTGACGGAGAGCACATCTCTTGCTTTGTGAATGCTAGCCCCAGAGAATAAATGGGCAGGGAGAAACTCTGCTCTGCTTCCTCCCCTTCTTACTCACTGGCAGAGTAACTGGCCAGCCATCAGGGGGAAATAAGCTCTATCCTTTCAAGAGCTAAAGATACTTATTCGCTTTCACAGGAAAAGGGGATCACCTGTTCCTGGCAAGTAGAAATTACGTCACCCCTTACTAAGCACTGAGTCTCACGCTATGTTTATACTGCAGCTGGGAGGTGTGATACCCTGCACAGACATACATGTGCTAGCTCTGCTTGAGCTAGCACCTAAAAAATGCAGTGTGTCCGCAGTTGTATAGGCTAGCTGCCCAAGTACAATCCCACCTGACCCCTGACCCCACCCTAGTTGAGCGGCTAGCCTGAGACACTGCCTGTGTTACCGTGGTCACACTGCTATTTTTAGCGTGCGAGCTTGAGCAGAGCTAATGTGCATCTGTCTACCTGTGCTGGGAATTACACCTCCCAGCTGCTGCGTGGACTTACCCACAGGCTCAATTTAGCCCTTGAAGAAAAGGAAAAAGGAAAAAGATTAGAAAAATATTAGCTCAATATTTTTAAAATGTTCACTTTTTTTCAAAACTGCTCCAGTGTGCAAGTCCCTCTAAGCGAAAAACAGGGAATGAACACAGCCAGGGTGTTTTTAATTAATATACTAATACGGAAAACTGAACAGAGGGCAGAATGTTCAAACAGGACTCCACTGTGTGCTGAAGACTAGTTGAAAGGGAACTGAAATTTTCCCATGCAAATTAGTGGCTGCTCAACTGAACAGAGCCCTCAACTAGCTCTCAACCAAATGAAGCCCTCCGGTAGCAATGGCCTATGGAAACCTAAGTTCTTTTGGGCACTTCAGAGCACATTGGGTAATCTCTAGGCCCTCTAAGAAAACAGGCAGGATGACTGAACAACAGATGAAACAATCTTTCAACTTTAATAGGAAGCTTTCCAGAACATGTGCTTTGTAGCAGCCTCAGAGCTCTCTCTGGTTGCTGAATCCCCTAGATTAGCCTAAGCCAGAAGAGGAAGTGTAACCGCATGCTTTATACCACAGCATTTGACTTTCTCCAGGGGAGGGAAAGAGAACCAGTGGGGAGGAGACATGGATCTTAGTTGGATGGTCTGTGCAGAGAGCCAGGCAGGGTAACTCAGTTAGAAAGTCCCAGAAACTTCCAGAACAGATTGTGGTAGTTACTAGGCATGCTCAATAACTGTTCTGAGGCTGTATAGGAAATTTTCATTGAGGGCCGCTTACCTGGCAAGTTATACCCTAGTAGCCCTCTGGGTGTGGAGCCAATCAGAGCCTTATGGACTTAGTGGCTGATCGGCACAGGACTAAGAAATGTGACTGCTGTGAGGGAGGGCTGAGACCCAGTTCCTGTATTACTTTGGATACAGACTTCTGTTGCACCAGCAACTGTGAGAACCAATCAGCTATTAACCCAAGGGCTGGAATGCTGCTAGCTGTGGAGATCCCCAGGCTGTTTGTTGCTGACAGGGCTCTGAAGTGCTTGAAAGGACTGAGGTGCTGCTAGTCTCTTCCAGCTCTGAAGACTACAGGTGACACACGCAATATACTATGGTCACACTATAAAGACTGAGAGGAGATCAGCGGGGAATGTGTGTTATGACGAAACCTTATATTTGAATCTTTGTAACAGAAACAAAGGGGGATAATACTTAGTTCTGTCCGGAGTGCAGGGGACTGGACTAGATGACCTCTCAAGGTCCCTTCCAGTCCTATGATTCTATGAGTCTATGAAAAGTCTGTGTAAGGAACACCAATAGATTTACTGTGTAATAGCTTTTGTTTAAAAGTCATTCATAGTATTCCCAATACCATTTACAATGTTTGATACTATTAATAATGTGTTTTGTGTGCATTAAATATTGGTGTACGGTATGCTCTCTTTGAAATTGACTGGGACCTATTAACATCTATTTACTAAGGTTTTACCTACAACACCCCTGAGGTTTAACTTGGTGTATTGCTTTTCAAAAAGTCATGAAAAGACAAAATGTTGGCCTGTGCTCCAGCAAAGAGTTAAGCTCAGGTGCAGGAAGAAGGAGAGTGCATAGTTATAAAAACTATTGCCTGAGGTATCCCTGCAGCAAAGGAGGTCTAGGTTGGACCTAGGTCTAGGTTAAACTGCAGCAAGGGAGGTCTAGGTTGGACATTAGGAAAAAGTTCCTAACTGTCAGGGTGGTTAAACACTGGAATAAATTGCCTAGGGAGGTTGTGGAATCTCCATCTCTGGAGATATTTAAGAGTAGGTTAGATAAATGTCTATTAGGGATGGTCTAGGCAGTATTTGGTCCTGCCATGCGGGCAGGGGACTGGATTCGATGACCTCTCGAGGTCCCTTCCAGTCCTATAATCTATGAATCTATGAATCTATAATCCCCTGCCTCCCCTATTACAGAAGGACTGGGCCTAGCCTATTCACTCCTTTTTCTACCCCAAGGTAGCTAACATCTTCTAGACACACTAATATAGAGCTATCATAGAACTATTATCTAGCCTGAGTTGGAAAGTGTTCGTCAAAGAAAGAGTGGCTCTATTATTGACTAGCCATGTAGCACGGAGTAAAAAGGAAGTGGAAGTGTAACTCGTTCTCTGATTGGCCAGGAACCTAGTTGTGAAAGCACTCACTAGTTCTCAGCTTGGTTTGAATGACTTCAACTAGAGCTCAAATGCCTATGAAAACACCTCAAAGGGCTCAACTTTTGGCATATTTAAATGAGTTAAAGGGTTAATTTTGAATGGGATCCAATAGGGATACTCAATTTTTGATGCATTTTAGTAGTTTGCTAACTTGCAGTTAGGTGACTGTCAGCTTCTCTTTTTCATATAGGTAACCACCATGACATTAGAGCCCATGCCATTCCATATTTAGAGTTTCTCACAAAGATGGAGATAGGGGTTTTAATAGTTCACAGATGGCACTAAAAAAACAAAAACAAAAAATAACCCCAACCCAAGACGAAAACACAGACCTATGCCCATAAGCACATAATGCAAAAGAAGTAAAATCTCCATGCTACACTTCGCTAGTGAGACACTCATTTGGAGATATCCAGAACTTCCCTGTAATATTTACTATATCTAGACTGGGATATTAAAACTCCTTTAGCTCCCCTCATGGTTGCACTTTATACTTGGGAAAGGAATTGTTTTTATGAAATCTCTGTAGAGCTATATATCCGCGCAGACCTATATACTTAACTGCTTCTTGCAAGCTGCTGATGTTTGCGTGTTCACAAAAGCTTTTCCCCCCTAGTTTTTTGAATAATTAGCAGTTAAGTTTCACACAATGAAACAAACCCACCTGCTGTTGACTCCATTCATCATTGTTCAGCTACTCGTTGTTTATAATCATAATCTAAATATCCACCGGGGGACGAGTAATACTATAGTTTAGTGGCCAGAAACTCAGTTTGTGTAAACTGGCATAGCTATATGGATTTCAGTGAGACTAAACTGATTTACCCTTGCTGAGGACCTGGCCCTCAGTGATCAAAAAATGAAAATTCCATCTAATATGGAACATTTTAAAAGAATGTAATTTACTAAGATACTTAGGCTTAAGCCTTCTAATTCCTAAAACAGGTTCATAATCAATGAGTGTCTTAAACAAAACCACTACCACTGTAACTGAACTGAGAACATACATTTGTATTAAATCGATGAAACATACTTAACAGTGCACCTATTAATTGGATACTAGGGCCTGGTCTACACTAGGCGTTTATGTCGAAGTTAGCGCCGTTACATCGAATTAACCCTGCACCCGTCCACACCGCGAAGGTATTTAGTTCGACATAGAGGTCTCTTTAATTCGACTTCTGTACTCCTCCCCGACGAGGGGAGTAGCGCTAAATTCGACATGGCCATGTCGAATTAGGCTAGGTGTGGATGGAAATCGACGTTAATAGCTCCGGGAGCTATCCCACAGTGCACCACTCTGTTGACGCTCTGGACAGCAGTACGAGCTCGGATGCTCTGACCAGCCACACAGGAAAAGCCCCGGGAAAATTTGAATTTGAATTCCTTTTCCTGTCTGGCCAGTTTGAATCTCATTTCCTGTCTGGACATCGTGGCGAGCTCAGCAGCACTGGCAACGATGCAGAGCTCTCCAGCACTGATGGCAGTGCAAGCTCAGAATAGAAAGAGGGCCCCAGCATGGACTGATCGGGAAGTCTTGGATCTCATCGCTGTGTGGGGCGATGAGTCCGTGCTTTCCGAGCTGCGATCCAAAAGACGGAATGCAAAGATCTATGAGAAGATCTCTAAAGACATGGCAGAGAGAGGATACAGCCGGGATGTAACGCAGTGCCGCGTGAAAATCAAGGAGCTGAGGCAAGGCTACCAGAAGACCAAAGAGGCAAACGGACGCTCCGGATCCCATCCCCAGACATCCCGTTTCTACGAGGCACTGCATTCCATCCTCGGTGCGGCCGCCACCACTACCCCACCACTGACTGTGGACTCTGAGGATGGGATAGTGTCCACGGCCGGATCCTCGGACATGTTAGCGGACGGGGAAGATGAGGAAGGAGATGAGGAGGACGAGGCAGTCGACAGCGCTCACAACGCTGATTTCCCCGACAGCCAGGATCTCTTCATCACCCTTACAGAGATCCCCTACCAACCCTCCCCAGCCGTTACCCCGGACACAGAATCTGGTGAAGGATCATCCAGTAAGTGTTGTAAACATCTAAACATTTATTTGTAACAGAACATGATTATTAACAATGTAAAAAATGGGTTTCTCATGATTACTTTGAATAACTTAACGGTTCAGTCATGGGCAGTGCAAGTATTTCAAAAAAATCTAGCAATGTCCGGTTTTGCATGATTGTCCTGCCCAAGCCGCTCTACTGTGTAGTCCCTGCTACTGCAGCTACAGTAAGATGCGGTCTATATGTCCGGGGATGGAGCAGAAATCCTCCTGGGACATCTCAAGGAAGCTCTCCTGCAGGTAATTTGAAATCCGCTGCATTAGGTTCTTGGGGAGAGCGGCCTTATTGGGTCCTCCGTAGTAGGACACGTTGCCGCGCCACGAGACTAGCAAGTACTCCGGAATCATTGCTTGGCACAGCATGGCGGCATACGGCCCTGGTCTTTGGAGGCTTTCCCGGAGCATTCTCTGTCTGTCGCTCTCAGAGATCCTCATGAGGGTGATGTCGCTCATGAAGACCTGCTTTGAATGAGGTAGGGGAATGTTATTAGTGTTGGCTGGTTTGCAGCCACGCGGTGGAGGCGGGAAAGGGTCAGCCGAAAGGGATCGTTCCCGGGGACAGCCGCGAGGGTGTGGGACAGGAGCAAACTTCCTGCTTGCCGGATTGCTGGCAGCAGGGACCGACATTGATTTCAATGTGAAATGAGGCCATTGCTAATATTAAAGTTTTAAGCTGCCACGAATCTACGGCTTACCATGTCTGCCTGCAACAGAAATTCCGTTGTCCTGACAGGGTTCTCAAAAGTGCTCTGCAAAACCACAGACAGTGAATGCGAAGGCCGAGAATTCGACCTTGTGCTGAGTGCGCATGTGATAGGTGCTGTGCATGGTCCTGTTCACAGAGAAAGACTATGTTCTTTGTTCACAACTACATTTATCTTTCTGAGGAATTCACTCCCTTTTTCCCATTCCCACAGCCCCATCTGCGACTGTCTCACAACCTAGCCTGTCATCACACTCCCAGAGGCTAGGGAGGATTAGGCATAAGAAGAAGAGGACACGGGAGGACATGTTCTCCGAGCTTATAGCCTGCTCCAGAGCACAGGCAGCACAGCAGACCCAGTGGCGGGAGAACTTGTCCCAAATGCACCAAGCCAACATGGATCGGGAGGAGAGGTGGCGTCAGGAAGACCAGCAGGCGACTCAAACCCTGCTTGGACTACTGAGGGAGCAAACGGACACGCTCCGGCGCCTTGTGGATGTTCTGCAGGAACGGAGGCAGGAGGACAGAGCCCCGCTGCAGTCCATCTCTAACCGCCCTCCCCCGCCACCAAGTCCCATACTCCCTTCACCCAAAGTGCACAGAAGGAGAGGCGGCAGAGTCCCTGCTAACTCTCACTGCACCCCTGCAGAGAGCTCGAGCAGCAGAAGGCTCTCAGTCCCCAAAGTTTGACAAGTTCTTTCCTTCCCGCCTGACACAAGCCCCCGTCCAAGTTTCACTTCCCAGTCCCCTGTGTAGTTGTTAATAAAAAATATGTTTCTGTTAACTACTGTTTCCATCATGTTCTTTTGGAGGAGGGGGGGAAAGGGGGTTGGTAATTGGACAGGACAGTCACCTTTGGCAGGGTACATAGTCGGGGGCAGGCACAGCAGCAGGGCACATACATAGTGCAGTGATGCAGTGACTACTTACCCTGGTTAGTCTGGGAGGTTCTTTTCATGTTATGTGGTGGGAGGTGGGTTGCTCTGTGACTTTGTGGCACGGGAGGGCAGTTAGAGATCTGAAGCGGCGGTCCTTAGGCAGGATCACAGAGCCACACAGCAGGGGATCTGTAAGCGTCCCCCCCCGCCACAAAGTCACATAGTACCCCCATACACACAGTCCCTATCAGGAGGGGTGACAGGCTCCGTTGAAAGAACCATCCCACCGCACCGGAGCCTGTCAGTCCTTCAGTTTAGAAGCTGCATTCGCGCGACTACACTACACCCGCTCCGCACCACAGTCTGCGTCCCAGTTTTAAAAAATTCCCGCGAAAACAGTATTACAGAAAACGGTGTGCTTTAACAAAGTAGAACTATTTTTATTTTGAAACGTGTGTTGGAAGTGGGGTGAAGGCTTCTCTGTACACAAAATTAGAAAGTCACAGGTTACCCTGCTCACTCAGGAACTTTGCTTTCAAAGCCTCCCGGATGCACAGCGCTTCCCGCTGGTCTCTTCTAATCGCCCGGCTGTCTGGCTGTGAGTAATCAGCAGCCAGGCTAATTTCCTCAACCTCCCACCCCGCCATAAAGGTCTCCCCCTTGCTCTCACAGAGATTGTGGAGCACACAGCAAGCTGCTATAACAATGGGGATATTGGTTTCGCTGAGATCACAGCGAGTCATCAAGCTTCTCCATCTCCCCTTGAGACGTCCAAAAGCACACTCCACCACCATTCTGCACTTGCTCAGCCGGTAGTTGAAGAGTTCTTTTTCAGTGTCCAGGGCACCTGTATAGGGCTTCATGAGCCAGGGCATTAGCGGGTAGGCTGGGTCCCCGAGGATGACTATAGGCATCTGCACATCCCCAACAGTTATTTTGTGGTCCGGGAAGTAAATACCTTGCTGCAGCCGTCTAAACAGACCAGAGTTCCTGAAAACACGAGCGTCATGAACCTTGCCCGGCCATCCCACGTAGATGTTGGTAAAACGTCCCCTGTGGTCCACCAGTGCTTGCAGCACCATGGAAAAGTAGCCCTTTCTGTTAATGTACTGGCTGGCCTGGTGGTCCGGTGCCAGGATAGGGATGTGAGTTCCATCTATGGCCCCACCGCAGTTTGGGAATCCCATCGCTGCGAAGCCATCTATGATCGCCTCCACGTTTCCCAGGGTCACTACCTTTGGCAGCAGTACATCAACGATTGCCTTGGCTACTTGCATCACAACAACCCCCACGGTAGATTTGCCCACCCCAAACTGGCTCGCGACTGACCGGTAGCTGTCAGGCGTTGCAAGCTTCCAGAGGGCTATGGCCACTCGCTTATGGACAGTCAGGGCTGGTCGCATCCGGGTGTCATTGCGCTTCAGGGCAGGGGACAGCAACTCACAAAGTTCAAGGAAAGTTCCCTTCCGCATGCGGAAGTTTCGCAGCCACTGTGATTCATCCCAGACCTGCAGCACTATGCGGTCCCACCACTCAGTGCTTGTTTCCCGTGCCCAGAATCGCCGTTCCACGGCATCAACATGACCCATTGCCACCGTGATGTCCTCGGCGCTGGGTCCCCTGCTTTCTGAGAGGTCTGTGCTACTCTCACACTTCAGGCCATCACCGCGTTGACGTAGCCTCCTCGCCTGACTTTTCTGCATCTGCCTCAGGGCAACCTGTATGATAAGCTGCGAGGCGTTGAGAGCGGCCACAACTGCAGCGATGGTTGCAGCGGGCTCCATGCTCACAGTGCTGTGGCGTCCGCGCTGTCAATGACTTGAAAAGTGCGCGAAATGATTTCCCGCCGGCGCTTTCAGGGAGGGAGGGAGGGCGGGAGTGAGTGATGGATGGATGACGACAGTTACCCAAAAGCACCCTCGACACATTTTTTTACCCAGAAGGCATTGGTGGCTCGACCCAGAATTCCAATGGGCAGCGGGGACTGCGGGAACTGTGGGATAGCTGCCCACAGTGCACCGCTTCCAATGTCGACGCTTTCCCCGTTAGTGTGGACTCACAAAGTCGAATTACTGTCCTTAGTGTGGACACACACGTTCGACTTTGCAATATCGATTCCAAATATTCGATTTAAGTAAAATCGAACTACTCTCGTAGTGTAGACAAGGCCTAGGAGGCATAGACATTTCTAGTTTGAAGCCTCTAATAAAACAGTAAAAGAAGTACTTTTCTTCTTCTTACTATTGCAAGCAGAAGTGGGACTGACTTACAGCACTAGACTTTAAAAACTTGTCAGTTGCCTCATACTTAAGTAAGCATTTGTATTTAGACAATCTTAGCACATCTTCAGTATCCAAGGTATTTGCTACAGTAGAAAGTACAAAGGAACATTGCAAAATCTTTGAAGTAATTTTTAGTTGTATGTATCAGGCAAAACTGGTACATCTTTAAGGGCTGCCACTGTACTGCTGGTGCTGGCACTAAGAATGAATTAACTCCAGATACCATAATGGAAGTACAGAATCCTTTGGATCACACAGCTGGTGGGTGGGAGTCCAGGTTTTGACAATACCAGCACAGCTGCAGATCTGAGGGTTTTCTAGTTCAATATGAATGCAGCAGCAAGATTGTAAGACCGACCTCTCTGGGTAAATCAACATCATCAGCCAAGCTGTTTCATGTTTTTAAGGGCACTTAGAAACAATGATCTCCAGGCCATGAGGAGATACAGAAAACATACTAAAGTCATCACTCAGTTATGCATGGTTAGTAACACTAATGTTTAACACTAGTTTGCTGCTGACTGGATGAACTGAATGAAAATTCTTTAAATATGAACTGTCTCATAGAGTTGCCACTTTCTAGAACCTGGTACACCTCACAGTATATTCCTGGGATATTTTAGGATATTCATCTGGAAAATATAACCTGATTCAAAGCCCGATGAGGTCAATGAGAGTCATTCTATTGATTTCAATAGGCTTTGGATCAGACCCTGCTGTTGAAATCCATGGTTAAATCTGACGTAAACCTTGTCTACATACAAAATACAAGTTGACATAGTCACATTGCTCAGGGATGTGAAAAATCCACACCCCGGAGCAACACAGTTATGCCACCCCAGCCCTTAATGTAGATGCAGCTAAGTTGATGGAAGAATGCTTTCATTAACCTAGCTACTATTGCTTGGGGAGGTAGTGTTCCTACACCAACAGAAAAACCCATTCCTTCAGTGTAGGCTGTGTCTACACTATGTGATTATGTCAGTATAGACATGGTCTTAGAAACCCTACAAAAAGAAGCTCAAAGTTAGGCCGTACTTTCAATCTCTACTAATAACAGTAGTAGGAAGATTTGGAAGCAGCAAAAACTCAGAATCAAAGACTGTTGCTGATATATAACATCCCTGAAGTGATGCTCCGGGCACAGTTACTGTAACTGGGTGTCCTTATGCTCACCAGTGGAAGTAATTTGAGTGGTGCTGACAGGGTGCATTGTGTAATTCTTGCTAATTTATCAACTAGGGCCAGAAATCCAGATTTTCTTACTTAAATTAAGAACTTTCTAGCTGCTGACATCAAAGGTTGAACAATATAAAAATATGTATATATTAAATGTTACCATCTAAAGAAGCCTTCACACTGAGAAAAAATGCAGTTATGATAAGGCTATGCTGTTAAATTGATTACCTGCACATACAATGACACTTGTTAGCTTGCATATTATGGTCTGACAAGAGCATGATCATGTTCTTGCAGGTAACCACAAACTAACATTTCCAGCTGCCAACATTTTAGATTTGTTGTAAATCTAAAATTGTAATGAGGCCCCATGGCATAATGGAAAGAAACAGAACCTGAGGTATGGGCTAGTTGTAATAGGGACACCTGTAACTGACCACAGCAGTTTATGGCACAGCTGGATCATTTACTGTTTCTATGGAAACAATTGTTTCTGGTTACTCTGGGACTGCCTTGACATGGCATATAAAAATCACACAGCATCTCACAAAACCAGCAAGATGAAATGTTTCACTCAGTATACATTAAAACGATGCTTCTTAGGTCAATTTAGGTCCAAAATTAAGGTTTTGTAAAACCAAGGTTTTAAAAAATATCAGATTAATAGAATTGTTTTCACAAACTATTATTTTCATTAAAATAAAAACAATATTTTTAATTTGGATTTGAACATTCCCTTGTAGTTGTGTTTGCAATCTAAACATTTCAGCAATGGGCTAGAGCATCGACTGAAAACAAACTATAAATTTAAGCCCTGCTTTAAGTGCAAAACTCTGCCTTCACTATGGAGTTGCATCCATTACCTCCATGGTATAAAACACACTGGGCTGTTTAATTTTATTTTCAGCTGAGAGAAATACAAAGAAAGTAAACAATCAGAATTAGTAATGAAAAGTAAAGATTTTATAAATCTTTCATTTTTAATCATTTAAGTTGTTGCTAATAAAGAAGGACATTTGTGTTCTTTTATACATACACATTATATATAAAAACATGGGATTTTTTAACCTGACAGAAAGTGAAAACAAACTACACTGTAAACTAAAGCAGTCTAGAATAAGTACTTGTGAAAAACCCATTATAAACTTTCAAATGAGAAAAATAAAAATGAAGCATCAATTGAGAACAAGATGAAAACAGTTCACAGTTCTGCTGTTTGACACTGTTATTGGAATCGGTGAGGAACTGGGCTCTCATTCTGTTTTCTTCTAACAAAAGGGTGGGATAAAGTTACCTTACATGAGCTTTACTGATTCATATATAGTAGCTGCAGAAGCAATCTCCAACTCTTTTACACCCATTGAATTGAATATAATGTTCAGGTCTATCACTCTCTGTTTAAACTGAAATTTTCACACTAAGCTGGCTGGAAAACAGGATTGGATCAAAAGAGCTGCAAGATTTAAGCATTAAAATCACTTCAATATAGTTTCCAGTTTGATACAAAATCAGTAGAGTCACTGATCTAAGGGTACGTCTATACCCAGACGCTAGTTCGGCGGCTGGCAATCGAACTTCTGGGTTCGACTTATCGCGTCTTGTCTGGACGCGATAAGTCGAACCCGGAAGTGCTCACCGTCAACTGCGGTACTCCAGCTCGGTGAGAGGAGTACCGTGGAGTAGACCGGGGAGCCTGCCTGTCGCGTGTGGACCGAGGTAAGTTCGAACTAAGGTACTTCGAACTTCAGCTACGTTATTCATGTAGCTGAAGTTGCGTACCTTAGTTCGATTTGGGGGTTTAGTGTAGACCAAGCCTAATACTTCTGTTAGTCTTAAAGGTGCCACAGGACCCTCTGTTGCTTTTTACAGATTCAGACTAACACGGCTACCCCTCTGATACTGATCTAATACTGTTCTAGTTCAATATTAATGCAGCAGTCAGGTTATACAAATTGTAAAAATGAACCTCACTCTGTAAACCAATTAAGGAAATGACACAAGCCAGTGATTTAAACTCTGTAATGAGTCTCTATTAAATGCGGAATTAAGTGGTTTGCAGAACATTAGCTTGTCAAGGCTCTAAGATGGCTAAACCTCTGATATCCCAAGAAAGAAAAGCTGAGAGAAGATGTTGAAAATTTCTCTTTTCTTCACTGATGTGCTGCCCCTGTGACAAGATGCAGACTGCATGGATCTGAATTTTGATGAGGTGCTCCCGGTTTACCAACAGCACAATAAAACATAAATAATTATCCCAAGCACAGAGAAAAACATAATAAAATAAGATGTTAGATGCCATTCCTGCAAAGTTGATCCAAGGGAGTAACTTCGGAATCAGGAGACATGTAAGGGTTCTGCCACATAGTACATATTAGGAGACTTGCTGGTGAAGATTAAAAAAACATAGTAAAAATCTATGCACAAACATTCCACCTGCTCCACTGTTTTCCTGCCTGCTTTGATTAGCCTACTTATCCAGTTTTCTCAGCACTGGTCCCGGGTCCATTTAACTCTTTTAAAGAGTCAAGTTGATGATTTGAATCAGTCTTGGAACTGCTTCCAGCAAACAAAACCTTGACTGAAAATATTTTCTATTGCATTTTAAACCACACAATGCAAATATTCAACTGAAAAAGCATCCCCCTCCATCTAGTCACCCCATCTCAAAAAGAATATAGTAGAACTGGAAAAGTTACAGAAAAGGGCAACAAAAGTGATTAGGGGCATGGATCAGCTTCCTTATGAAGAGAGATTAAAAAGACGGGGACTGTTCAGTTTAGAAAAGAGAAAACTAAGGGGGGGATAGGGTAGAGGTCTATAAAATCATGACTGGTGTGGAGAAAGTGAATAGGGAAGTGTTATTTATCCCTTCACATAACACATGAACCAGTGGTCAGCCAATGAAATTAATAGGCGGCAGGTTTAAAATAAACATAAGGAAGTACTTCTTCATGCAACACACAATTAACCTGTGGAACTCACTGCCAGGGGATGTTGTGAAAGCCAAAAGTATATATATGGAGAACTGGAAGGGGCCTCGAAAGGTCATCGAGTCCAGCCCTCTGCCTTCACTAGCAGGACCAAGTACTGATTTTTGCCCCAGATCCGTAATTGGCCCTCTCAAGGACTGAACTCACAACCCTGGGTTTAGCAGGCCAATGCTCAAACCACTGAGAACTGAGTTCAAAAAGGAATTAGATAAGTTCATGGAGGATATGTCCATCAATGGCTGATGGCTAAAATGGTCAGGGATGCAATCCTATGCTCCAGGTGTCCCTAAACCTCTGACTGCCTGAAGCTGGGACTGGACAACAAGGGATGGATCACTAGATAGTTGTCCTGTTCTATTCATTCCCTATGAAGCATCTGGCACCAGTCACTGTTGGAAGACAGGATACTAGGCTAGACTGACCATTGATCTGACACAGTATGGACATTCTTACATTCTTATATCATCCATTTCACTCTTTTTAGTCAGAATCCCGGGACAGCTGAATGTCCTCTTGCAACATTTGTGCAGGTTGAAGAGCATAGAATTAGTACTGCAAATCCAAGGATATTAAATAAGCTCTGTAAAGAACTGGGTAATGCTCCCTAGGGTATCTCTAGCAGCTACTGAATGTTGATGGTAACTGGAGAGGGAATCCAGGTCCCTTCAAAAAATAGAAAGGATGGGCCTGATTCTCCATTGCCTTACACCTCATGCAGTCATTCACATTTCTGCAAATTGGGTGTAAAATGCTGGTAGCATTTTGCCGATACTTTTCTCTCACTTAGCCCAAGTATGAGTGATTATCAGGTATAAGGCAATGGAGAATTTGGCCCAATTTTTGATGAAAAATGGAGTGACCATATAAGTGCAAATTTTTCACATAGAGTTCAAAAAAGCAGAAAGAAACCCAATGCTATTCTAACCAGTTTAATCAACTCTATAGACTTGTCATTATAAAGGATAATCTCAAATCACACAACCTGCAATTACACGATTTATCAGACAGCATACAGGTTTCAGTTAGATGTGAACTTGAACCAAAACTCCAGATTGAAACACCCTGCATCTTTTAGGAAATTCAGTTTTAGTTCTGGAAACAGACTTTGGGGCTTGGACTCACCTCTAGTTTCAACCAGTGCAGAAATACAAGAGAGAGAAAAAAGGGGACATAAAACATTCATTTTCTCAGGTCAATGCTATTCTTGAGTCAAGCCTCACAGTCATTAATAAATCTCCAATGGCTGAGTTCATATCAGGTTCAGGTGCTGCTGCCAGCCACTTTTCAGCAGAAATTGAGTTTCAAAATAGATTTCCTCTCCATGTTGCACTCTAATCTTTGCCAGGTAGAAAACTGAACCTCCAGCTTCAGCATCATTGAATTCATCACATACCAGTTCACATCTCTTTTGCCTGAGTTGCAGGGCTAATGTTTGAAAAGAAAGAATGAACCCTTTGAACTTTATTACTGCATACTTCATTTTTCCCCCTCATTGCACTGAGTAGCTTATTTTTATCCCTACTGTACGAGTCTGGAAAATAAGATTTGTGCCCAGGCAACTCTCTTAACTTTCACCTCCTTCTTGGGATCATAAAGCAGCATTCCACATGCAGCAACTAATCTTCAACATCTGCTTGAGGGGCTTTATGAGCAATTATTTCATAGAAGTGATTGCATTCTGCATCTCACGGGCTTGTCCTCACTTAGAAATTTTGTTGCTTTAACTATGCTGCTATACTTAATGTGGCAAAACCCACTGGCGTAGATGCAGTTATAGTAGTATAGCTTATTGTGGTTTGGTAAGTGGAATAAGATATACTGATATAAGATACCGTTATACGAGTATAACTGCATCTTCGCTGGGGCTTTTACTGGCAAAGTTATGTTTCCAAAAGAATCATATCCCTAACAAACATCGTTATGCCACAGTAGACCAGACCTCAGTCTTCTGGCAGGCATGCCTAGCATTGAATAGATTAGAAACTAAAGACCTTATACAAGTTGTTATTGATAAAGGGCATATAAGAGAATTCTTGGACAATGTAAGCATATTTAAATCAGAGGATCTGGATAACATGCATACTATATTGTGAGTAGTTCTTCACATGGCCACACAAAGGATAGAGGACAGCCAGGATTCCATCCCTCAGACAGCCTTCACTCTGGGTGCTGTGGGGACTGCTAGGGCTTTAATGCCTGACATAATCCTCAAGGAGCAAGTCACCAAGGAGGGGTGGCAAGTGGACAGAGCCATAATTCCTCCCCCAGCGAGTGACACTAAATCTATTTCATTTTATTATGACTTTGGTTGATGAGGCCATTACAAGATTTAAAATGATAATAACAGAAATATATTTTTAATAAACTCCATGGCTGCTATGTTTATTGAAGTTAGAATAATTGTTGTGATAATTCAATTTTGTGTTATTATTTTCAAAGCAGAAAATAGCAACATTATGAGAAAACTTCAACTATGTCACGGGGTTTGCTACTCACTGCTGTGACGCCTCCCTGTGGCTGCACCTGGTGATTAGCCCTCAAACAGTTTGATGCCCCCTCCTTCAGTCTTTGCTCCCCCCCTCTCTGAAATCAACTGCTCCCTTTTCATGGCTTGGCCTCCAGCCAGGTAACTATTGTTTTCCCCTTCCAGGGTATCAAAGTCCCATGGGATGATCTGTCTCAGGGAGTCTTCTGTTCCGCTGGCCAGACTACGCCAATTCCCCAGGGGCTGGTAGGGGAACTCAGGCCTGCCCTCTGCTCTGGGTTCCAGCCTAGTGACCCTATGTCTAGCAATCATGGTCTAAGCAATCCTAAACCCTGCCACTTTTTCTCTGGGCTCTTTCCTTTCTCTGTCTTCTGGCCCATACCTGAGTTACCACTGGAATCTCCGCCATTCACTGCAGCTACTTCACCCTCTCTTGGGCTCTTGCCAAAGTCTGTTTTCTCAGGCAGGATCCCAGAGTTTATTCCCCGCTAGGACTCCTCCTTGTCTCTTGCCAACTCTCCTCCTCTCTAGGGTGTGACAGTAGAGTTCCTCCCTACAGTCCCCTGTTACCACCAACTTCTTCTCTTTGTAAACCCAGCTCAGCTCCACCCCGAGCTGGGCTTCGTCAGCCATTAGGCCCAATCAGCACTGATTCTCCTCCAGGTGCAGCTTGTCACAGAGTAATTGGCCCTTTTTACCTGCTCAGGCCTTGTGTGAGGTAAACACCCCTCTCACAAACTATTACAATTATCTTTTCTTATCTTCCATTTAAAAAAACCATTGAGAGGGCAGTGAAAGGCAAGAACGGAGCATGTCTATTTCAAATTAATAGATTCCAAGGCCAGAAGGGACCCTTGTGATCATCTAGTCTGACTTCCGTATAGCACATCCAGGCCACAGAACTTCTCCAAAATAATTCCTAGAGCATATGTTTTAGAAAAACATCCGATCTTGATTTAAAAATTGACGGTGAGGCAGAAGTCACCATAGCCCTTGGTAAATTGCTTCAGTCGTTAACTAAAAATGTATGCCTTACTTCCAGTCTGAATTTGTTTAGCTTCAACTTCCCAAGGACTAGGGCTTGTGCTGAAATGATAGTTCAGTCTCCATAACTGGTTCAATCACAGTTGAGACTGCCAGATAGTGGCAATAGGGGTGCAATCTGTGATGTGGACACCTGTCCATTAAGAACCGCCCTAAGCCCATCAGCTCTTCTCACCTAGATGACTGGATCACCACAAAATGCTAATTGATTGAGGCACCTACTAGCCTGAGCTAGTCTGACATTGTTGGCCAAGAGGTAAAAAATCTCTGTATTTCCAATTGCTTTCATTTGATTTATCCATTGTTCTCTTGAAGTTAGGTGAACTCCCAGACTTCCAGGAGCTTTGAAGTTGAGGATGATATTAAGTTCAATGCTAACAATATCTTGGCCTCATTTTTCACATATTACATGTTATTAGCACTATGAAGATGATGGGCATTGGGGGTCTGTGACACAATGGCCATTGGTGGTTCACTACTTTGTGTCAGCAACTTTTGTCAGGCCTGACATCTAACCACACCTAATATCCTGTTGTCATGACGTGTACCCAAACAGGCAGCATGTAATATAATACATAATACTCACTAATACTAATAACTCACTGATCATTAGTATTCTTGAATGATGTATTTATGAGGTGTGTACAAAGAGTTATGGATTCATGCTAGAATTATGTTCTTAAAATGTGTTTGGCAAGCAGTGCATAAGCCCAGTCTGCTCTAGACAATGGAACATGTATTTGCTTGTTGTCAGGTAGAGACAATGAAGGCACATTTACATAAAAGATAAAGCCATCAACCTAGTGAGTGGGGGAGACTGCCTCTTGCAGGAGTCTGAACCTCAGATGATAAGCAATTGATCAACTGATCAGACACAATATTACTGCATTATAAAAGTGCATCATGTAAGGTCTTTTATGAAAGCTAATGATACACTGGTGATTAATATCATGGTAAAAATTATGTATTAGCACTAGATGAGGAATTATGAATACTCACTGATATTATGCTTTAAAGTCTGTGATCAAACAAAGGGAGGAACAGGTTTCTTCCAGACAGGAGATAAGGCAGCTATCTACCTGTCTCCAATGAAATTAAGCAAGGCATGATCAAAAACAAAGATAGCCCCATTGGAAGTCCACAGGAACGGAAGAACAGTATGAGGTCATCCTGAGTCTGGGGACAAAACAGTGAGTTTGGGAAGATATAAGGTGAGAGACTAAGCCATCTTGTTCTCCATCCCTGGACAGATACAAAAGGCCAGAGCTCATGGAAGCTGAGAAAGATGGGGGCTGGAGTCTCTGAGAACTGAATATAGGTGAGAAACCTATATTAGGCAAAGACCTTTCACCTAGGGAAACAAGGGGAATGATCAACTTGTACTTCTGTGAAAGGTCCTGACTGAGAGAAACTCAGCCATGGGTGGAAGGAAAAAAGATTGGTGAGAAATCTACCAACGTTGTAACTTGTCAAGTTAGGTCTTAGCCACTAGAAAGCATATTTTATTTTTATTTGCTTGTAACCATTTTGCCTTTATCCCTTGTACTTGAATTCACTTAAAATGGGTCTCTTTTTGTTAATAAACTTGTTTTGCTTTTAATCTAAACCAACCCAGTGAAACTGCTCAGCTCAGCTGTGTTTGAACTGAAGTGTTTGCTAACTCCAGTTAAAGTAATAAACCATGCCTTTGTCTCTTTGAAGAAACAAAAAAACCTTATTAATTCTCTGAGTGTTCCAGGAGAGGGCTGAGACTTCAGTGAAGGTGGTTTGGGGGAAATTCTTGACTGGGGGTGTGTTGGGGTCCACTTGGGTAATAGTAACTAAGGTTGGTGGAGACAAGAGTGTGGCTGAGGTGTAACGAACAGGCTGCTGGAGTCAGACTTCTTGAACCAGGGCTGCTTAACACACAGACATACTTGTATGTTGGCTGGGAGCGTCCAGACAGGGAACTACAGCAGCAGAACATTTTAAGAAACTCAGGGTTACAGGAAAAGCAGTGACACAACCTCTCACTGGTTTGGGTTGCACCCCAAAACATGACAGGCCTCCTCGTTATGAAGGGCCCATTTTGCACACAAAGTTTAAAATACTATCATACTGTCTCTCATATCCCCTTGTTCTTTCAACCTTCATTCTAGCACATGATGCCATCACAGTGGCATACTGTGCAGTATGACCATCACCAATACAAGATGACCTAGACTCAGAGACTCAGTTAGATTTTGTACATTGAGTCAGCAAGGTTTGCAAAATCTGTAGGCTGCTCTGTGCCTGCAGAATTGTAAAAGGTCAAGGTATCATGATACAATGATTAACAAGAAGATTCTATTAATACCACTCTTAGCCCATCCAGGAGGTAGATCAGAAAACATGCTCCTGCATTTTGAAACTTAGGGAGAAGGAGGTATAGTGCAGCAATTTTATTTTAATCAATGATCTAAAATGTCCAATTGGCCATTATTAAGAAGTAAAAGAAAAAAACACTGTGTTAATGTTGACATAAAAGCAAAAGCAGCAAATAATCTGAAGTCTCTCCAAAGAACTGTATGTGGGTTTGGAAAGATTAGCAAAATGCTTTTAGAATTCCGCCTTTAGAACTCTGAAAGTGAAAATTTATAAACCATTTTAGTTCTCTGTTCCATATCCTGCAGCTGTGATTTCTAAAAAATATATATTTAGAAAAGCACAACTACTGGAATATTTAGTAATGCAACCCCTCCAATGGTACCTTATAAATATGCTTTGTGGAATATGTTCAACTGATATAAGTGAAAATGATGGAATGCTTGTGATGTGATGGAGAGCGAGACATATTGTAGCAGAATATGCTTAACAGTTTGCATTGTTTCAGAATAATTTAGCTGAATATTTAAATGATTTTCCAGTGATGCTGCATGTCTCTAATTTAGTATAAAATTATTCTTGTTTTCAGCTTTGTCAGTTTGTTTTATTAGGTCCTATCATTTTCTTTTTCTTTTAAATGACTCTTATTGCAGTGTAATTGACTAAATGTTAAATTCATGATTTTATAGTTTCACGTACCTGACTCTCTTCATTGTGTAGACTTAACATAGGAGCAGAAATCCAGGTAAACTAGAAGCCAATTCTAAATATGCCTGCCACTTGCAAGTAAGCATGAGCATCAGAAAACTGGGGATCAGAACTACAGTTGACTGGGAGAGGAAAAAAGGTCACAGTCTTTAATTTCATCCCAAAGGACTGAAAGGTTTACAGTGGATTGGAATAAGTAGAGGTCTTCTATCACATATTACTAATTACACAATTAGAGTTACATTTAAAGTGCAGAGGTTCTGGAAAGACAGCCCTAATTCCCAGCAGTAGTGCTGTAAAAGATCACATTTTAAGCCTGCCTAGATGTGTGATGAGCCATCCAAATTGAATTCCAATGTAAAATGCCAACCTGGCATGGTTATTTGCAGCTGTCATTTATAGGGATAAGTAAATATTCAAATATTTGGATTGAGATGACACTTTCTGAATGAAGCTGAGCTGGAGGGGAATAAGGGATGATCCTATTATTCAGATCCCTGAATAAAATCATAATTAAAACTGAAAATGGGCTACCCTGCCTTTCTCCCTCCCTTCTTTCAAATGGGCGCCCAAACTCTCCACTGCTCACCATTAGCCATCTTCAGTGGCTCAACCTAATGGCTCAAATGCTACTTGTTGGACGAGTCAGCCACTCTGACTAAAGGGCTTAATCCTGCAAGGTGCTGAGCGCTACTGTGAGATGCTATGTTCCCACACAGGAGCATTTAGCAGTTTGCAGGATTGAGCCCTAAGGTTTCAGAGTTTTGTCTACATTAATGAGAGCAACAGACTGAGGAATGGTTAGCTAAGTACCTGAGTGGTTTGAATGTCAGCCCAAAACATCCCAAAATCGTTGACTCACTGACTTTGGCTAATATTGGTTCTATACAGCAAGTTATTTTATGCACCTATCTCTATCCATTACCTTGCTCTAAGGAGCTCTTACCATCAGGCGGTTTAGCCTCAATATTTCCAGTCTTTAAAAATATCCAGTTGTTATAATCTGGTGTGGAATGTCTTGTAAATTCCAAATATATTCTATTTGTAATCCAAAACTCTCTTGGGATTATTTTTGAACAATAGCTATTATTTATGCAGATTCCTACAACCATAAATTGGCAGCAGGAGGGCTACAGAAGTTTGACTGAAAGGTGAGATCAGAAATTAGGAAGAAGGAGGCATAGGTTACAGAAAATGATGTAATACAAGAGACAGAGGAAAAGAAAAATACCATGGAAACAGACAGGTAGATGTGATCTTGAAAAAGAATGACATTAAATGAGAAAACCAGAATCAAAGAGCATTGTCAAGGTATGCACCTTCAAATGTTGCCATTAAGCAAATCTAAACATTTTAACATTTTTATTTCTTCATCATGCTACCAGATGCACAATGATATCTTTAAGTAATTATATTTCAATTATTATTAACTTCCTCATGATTTCTAAAAAATTAAATGATTGAAAATATTGCCCCTTGAGTCACCCATCAACAGTGTGGACACTGGGAATATTAATCTATTTTTTAGCATTCAAGAATCAACTTCCTTATAATTCCATATGTTGTCTTAAGTCTTTTTAGTTATAAAGTATCATTGAAAGCTCATGTTAAGAAACATTTATTATCAATGAGCCATAATTAAGGCTCAGAGTCTGTCACGGAAGTCACGGATTCCGTGATTTTTCAGGACGTTCTATGACTTCTGCAGTGGCCGGTTTGTCTGGCCCTGGGGTCACCTGAGCTGCTTGGACAGCCCCTGGGCCACCCCCACTCAGCACCAGCGGGGGTCTTGGGCTGCTGAGCCCCCCTCACACCTCCCAGCACCAGTGGGGGTCCTAGGCCATGTGCCGGTGCCCCCGGGCCACCCCCCACCACAGAGCATCCAAGATTTAGTCAGGGGTACATAGTACAAGTCATGGACAGGTCACGAGCTGTGAATTTTTGTTTACTGCCTGTGACCTGTCCATGACTTTTACTAAAAACACCCGTGACTAAAATATAGCCTTAGCCACAATCATGTTGGGCCACTAGAACTTGCATCACTATTCCAAGTTATTAAATCTAATTACCATGTCACATGATAGATTGCCTCTCCTTAATGCAAAAGGAAGTTAAAATTTAGCAAGAAAATGGGTGTGAATTCAAATCAATTTAGCTGATGGCCTCAGGGCTGACTACAAATCTTTAATTCACTGGAGGGGAACTGCTCAGATCTTAAACCATGAAGCTTTCCAGCTCAAGCGTAAGGACTGAATTTTAGCACTGGCTGCCCTCAGGGAGCATGTACATTATTTAGAATACATTAGAACATTTAAAAATATTAAATAAACATAAATAATTTATTTGGAAAAATGAAAGGCGTTTACTTTTCTATTTGCCTGAGGAATTTATAGAATGTCTGTTGACTGACTGGAAGGGGCAGATTGTAATTTTCCTTCAACTGTGAAATGTGGATATTTCCCCTAATCAAAGTAAGAAAAAATAATTACCTTTAATTCTTGTTTTCTGTAGATTCACATATCCCAAGTGATCACCACTCTTGGGGTCTGTGTTACCAGTGTGTAACCAGGTGGAAATCAGTCATTTTCTCCACTAAAGTATTTCCTCTATCCATCCCTCCTTCATCCTTTTGAATGGCTTGGTAATTCCCTTCCTATATTATTACAACTTCATTTCTTCTTTTTCTGAGTCCTTTCAAATTCTTCTTGTATACTTCTCCCACAAGCCCCTCTTGGCTTCCCTCCATGCTACTTCCTGCTCCTGGACCAACCGTTCAACACTATTTGTTATGCTTGTTTCCTCTCTTCCCCCAAATCCCCTTTGTTCAATTAGTAGTATTTTTTATTTGTGTTAGGATAGCACCCACAATGTATGAGCTGCTTTCTAAATGTATAGGGAGCCCTGACACCAACCCAGCCTAATGAACAAACTTACTAAAAATGAAATTAAAAATAAAATAAATAACCTCATAATGTTTTACTGTGTATATCCTTCTTCACTTATGTCGTCTCTCCTTGTGTCATGTCATGCATTGTCTAAGCTAGACTGTAAACTCTTCAGAGAAGGGATTGTGACATATTTGCCTGCAGAGTACCACACAGACCTATGCATTGTATAAATAAATACATATTATTAGGGTGTCACTAAAGATAGAATTTGTTGCCTTCCAGGAGCTGGACTAAAATCAATAGGCACCCATCAGGCATTATTAGTCACTAACAATTTGGGTTGGACTTAAGTTAGTGACCTACCAGTGGAAGGCTCCATATCCCATTGTCAGTCAGGGGGGCTGGAACAATTGGTACAGTGGGGGTGCTGAGAGCCATTGAACCAAACTGTAAACCCTGTATATGTTGGAAACCGCTTCAAGCCCGGGGGTGCAGCAGCACCCCTAGTTCCAGCACTTACATTGTCAGTCCCCTGAGGTAGCCTGTTCCCTTGATATTTTTAACATTTTTCTTTTTTTTCCAGTTTCAAATAGTTGTACTCTCTCCTTGATGTCTGTGCTTACGGAATTATAACACCTCAATGACGTCCTTGAAAAGATATTATACCTATCCGCAACCAATTTCAATGAGATTTTTGGCATTCCTTTGAGATCAGTGAAAGGGTATTACTATGCCATTGTTTTTAATTTGTCTGTATACAGGAGGATAAACTTACACTGAATATAACATCAGTTATGATAAAAAGTGATTCTTTACTCTGTGAATACTTACCTTAAAGATGAACTCTTTCTTCCTTCATTCTGATATATCTTGTTCCATCTATCATGTTATGCATGCAGTGAAATACTCACCCAAAGTACCAAAAAGTTAGCTCAGTGCTCTTACCTGGCCGATGTGCCTTTGGAACTGCCATGTTCATCACACGCCCTCCGTCCTGAGGTTTGGGGGGCGAAGCAGTAAATCTGCAGATCCCCGATTCTGATGGTGTGCTTGAGGTCAGACTGTCTGTGTACTCATTAGTCCCTGCCGTTAGCTGCTCCGATGATGTGTCTGATATAAAGCATTCTGTAATTGTGAACTTGGCATGTCTCAGCTGCTCTTCCATCTTAGCATGTTCATATGCTCTCGCTAGCTCTTCGTACGTGGAGGAGGCACTTTCTGTGGAGACCATGCTGCTTCTTGCTCGATCTAAACATCCAAAAAAGATAAAAAAACAGTGTGGTCATTTCAGAACCTAAGTCATTAATATTAAAAGGGTTTTTACTAGAGTGTAGTTTTCCTGACTATGACTTGGTTGAAATCTACTTCATCATGAGTGTTGATCTTTCACACTTAAAATGAGGTCTCATTGCCTTACCAGCAGCATATGAATCAGAATTGACTTGTTTGCTTAGAAGCAGAAAAAATGTTTATTCAGTAAGAAAAATGTGATTACTCTTCCCCCCGCCCCCGCACCTTTCTCTTTTGAAAAATAAGTTTAGTGCTTTACGTGTCAAAAGAAAAACAGAAGGCCACTGTTTATCCACAAAACAGACACAGCACTGCCAAGGACAGTTTCAATACAGTATCCTGTTAATGTGCCTCAGACATGTTTCAGAGGGCTCACCTCGAATGGTGAAAGGATAGTTCTCTTTCTATATTCATTCACACCTTGGCCCTTCTGTGGAGAATGCCAACAAAGGTACAATAGAATGGCAATGATTCTGAGACAGACATCTGTTTTCTGGGAACTGGACTGAAACCACCAACTCATCTCACATAGAGCAAATGGCTGCATCAGAAGGTAACAGCTTTTGGTCACTACCAGTGTGCTAGTATTCTAGCGCCTGATTCATCACTAGTGAAGTCACTGGTAACTTCACCATTGACTTTAATGGGCACAGGATCAAGTCCTTTGTAATAAAGAAGTGTCTCTTTTCCCATTACCAATTCCCGGAGACATCAACTTCCCTTGAACAAGCATCATTATTCTTGAAGATTTACTTAATCACTTGTGTATGGTAAAGCATACTGCAAGTACAATGCCAAACCCTGAAAAGTGAAGCAGTTGAGAGCTTTCTATTTAATTAAATGGAAAAGTCCCTGGAATGCTATACTTTTCAGCTGTGGTGTATCAGGAGAGAAGAGAAGTTTCACAAGGTCCTTGAACAGGAACCATGTCTTCTTCCAGGTTTTGTACAGTTCCATGCACATTACTGATACTCAATAAATTATTATTATTAATAATAATAATAATAGTAGCTGCAACAACAATTAGTTCATAACATGAGACTACTACAGTAACTAGATGCAACAGTTTGTTAATTGCAAGTCTTTATTTTTTATATCATATACTAGAGTCTTGGTATCAGTTTTTATTCCATAAGAAGAGCAATACACCTGTCAATTATAAAGATGTAAATGCATTATTTTAATTCATAAGAAATTTTTGATATGATTTAATTTGATTAGGACCTTCAAGCTTACCTTGAATGATTAAAGCACTTTTGGACATGTCTCCACTGAGATTAAAGCTACTGGCCCATAAATCTGGGACAATTCATGAAATGCTAAACTCTGCCCTCATATGTCCCAGGCTGCCTTACTTTGCAAATCTGAGACCAGAACTTGAAAGCAGATCAAAATTGGTAGACTCTTCATTCATTTCATTTATTGGTTCTTAGGCCAGCCCTACATTAAAAAGTTAGGTTGATCCAGCTACGTGTCTCAAGGGTATGAAAAATCCACACCCCTGTGCAATGGAGTTAAACTGACCTAATCCTCAGAGTAGACAGCAGTAGGTTGATGGAAGAATTCTTCCATCGATGGCCTCTCAAGGAGGTGGATTAACTAGAGTGACGGGAAAACCCATCCTGTTGCTATAGTATGTGTCTACATTGAAGCACTGCAGTTGTGCTGCTGCGGTGTTTCTAGTGAAGACATCATTTTAGACATGTAGCACAGCTATGTTTGGTTGTACAACTCAATACACAATTGTTTCATCTTTTAAAATAACAATAGATTTATCACTCTGACCCCATTCCTTTCCTAGAAATCAAAAGCATAGTATATATACTGTTTTGTCATCCCTGTGTTGTGTACCCCTTCCATGACCCAAGTTTACTTTTGATTTAAAAACCTATTTTAATTCTAATATAAAACCCTGCACATCTTAAAGGGCAGGGATAGAGTTGGAAGGTGTCTAGTAATTAACAACTTTTGTTCAAATACTATAGGTTATGAAGTAGGCTTGTAAAATCATTGTTAAAGTTTACAAGCCCATTCAGTGAACCCACTTGCATGTCCTTTTCCATGATGATTGGATGATAATGAGAAAACCTAATGATATTTTACTTGTCCGTCAAATAAAATGACCCTGGGTGAGAAGAATCTTGCTGTGCTGGGATATGTGACAATATGCTTGTGACGCATGTGAGAATTTTCTGTAACATTTTTATGAACTGTCCATATGACTCTGTACCTATCACCTCAGTACTGTTACCCAATGAGTGACAAAGGGTTAAAATGTTGCTCTAGGGGCAGAACAGGACACATGAGGTGTTTGACTCCCACAGCTGCCTGGCTGGAGACCAGAATAATTAGCAATGGAGGTCCTAGAAGAGACAATGGAAACTCTTATGACCAAAGGTCAACACCTAACTGCAGAGGCAGCTGAACATGTGAACACAGCCAGGCTGTGTCCTGAGAACAAAGGCAAGAGGTGTCAGATGTCTGTGATAAGAACTGGCAACACAGAAACACAGCAGCTCTCACAGGAGACTGAAGGACAAAGAGACAGGGCCAAGGTGAATTCTAGAATAGCTTGGCTGGATGCAGCCCTGGCATTGGCCAGTCTGAACTCTCTCTTTATCTTTGCTTCTCTGTGCTAACCTAAGGACTTCCCATTGCTGTATTCTAGTTGATTAATAAATCCTGTTTTGAAAAGTCACACCAGATATTTGCTGAAGTGCATCTATCTCCCAAAGGGGTAAAAATCTCTGAACAGCAGTCTGCTTCAGTTGGACTCACTGAGAAAAGCTCACAGTGAGAAACAGATGTTCTGGAGCCTGGGAGGCTCAGTGCCAGAGGCACTGAGGCCATGTGGCCTACCTTATGGAAGAATGTGACTTCTTGGGGGGGTCTGGCACACTAAAGGGGTGCCCCTGGAGATGGTTTACAGATTGGGGCATAGCAAATCCAGGATCATGCCCGCAATCTAGCATGCCCATAATAAGGTTTTCACCATCCTTCTAGATAAAGAAGTCTGGATGAAACTGGAGGCATGTCTGATGGGCAACATGAAGCACTCTCTCTTTAACCAAGATGGACACACTGCCTTCCTCAGCTCTTCTACTTCCTGACAGCCCAAGAGAGAGGCACCTGGATATCCATGCAGCTTCGCACAGCAATATCCATGAGCCATTAGGGCAGCCCACCACTGCACTTTTTTAGATTTAATTTGTACATTATTAGGGACCAACCTTCCCTTTGAAGAATAAAAAAAAACATTCCACTGACTTAGATATGCATAAATCTTTTTATAGCAAAGTAAATATACCTTGATTCTTAATTGAATAAGTTTTACAAGTCTTTTTATTTTTATGTATCTATCCACATAGTCATGTAAATTTCACATAATTTGATTTAACGATGTACCTTACAAAGACAAAAGCACAGCCCATAGGAAGTTCCTGATATTAATGTTGGATAGCATATGTAAGCAGAAGGTAGATTTTAAAAGATATTTAGAAGGAAATTGTCCATTCTTAAAAGCTAACAGCTTAGTCCTACAAATATTACTGGGCACAGTGCTTACTACTCTGAGTAGCCCAGTGGAAGTCAATGGACGATATGGAGTGCTCAGCACTTCTGAAAATCAAGCTGCATATTTAGGTCTCTAAATATGGATTTAAGGAACTATCTTTAGGAATATATTTTTGAAAATCTTGCGCCAAACGTTTTTAGATCAAGGCAAGGCTGATGTCTGCTTTTTCTTACTCAGAGAATAACTGGATTTTTTTTTAAAAAACCCTCATATTTCTATTTAGTGAAAAGCTATTTGTGTATACTGCTTTGGATGGTTTTCTCTTCTGGGGCTAGACTGTTTTGAGACTTTCCTGTGTAACCACTCTAAACCCAGAGGTGAAAGTAAGCTGGTAAGGTATGGTATGGCGTACCAGTAAGAAGGTGGCTGCCAGTACACAGCCGACCAGACCAGCAGGGCTCTTGATGGTGGGGGGCAAAAGGGGTAGCTGCCCCGGGGCCCGATGATTTAAAAGGCCTGGGGCTCCCGGCCACCGCTGTGGCTACCCCAGGGCTCCTGCGGCAATTTAAAGGGCCCGGGGCTTCTGGACGCCACTGCTGCTACTGCTTCCATGCCAGCGGGCGGAGCCCTGGGCTCTTTAAATCACCACCGAAGCCTCGTGCAGCATGGGCTGGGCAGTGCTGAAGAGCTGGCTGGGGGAGTCTGGCCCCAGCCCCGCCCCTTCCACGTGAGGCCCTGCCCCTTCTGCGGGCCCAGAGCCACCCCCCGCCCCTTGCTTAAGACCCTGGCCACCCTGCGTACCGGTAAGTCTGTTAAGTTACTTTCACCCCTGTCTAAACCCCAAGGGATTACAAGCAGTTGCTTCTGGCCAGCCTTGAGCTAGGTAGGGAGTCACCTCCTCTGTCAGTGATATGCCTCAAAACAAACATTTTCCTTGTTTTTTTGTTTTTAACCTATCTTTGGAACTGCTGTGTGAGTGTTTCCCTGATCACATGATGTCACTCATTTAAGGCTGTACATTTCTTCATCTCTTGTCCAGTATAGAGGAAAAAGAAAATCAGCTTCACTTTTCAATCTCACAACTGCATTTTAACTGGGACACAACAAGGCTAGTATTAAGATTGAGTGAAGAATTGCATCTTCAGGTTCCTCCTCATTAATTATAGATATAGTTGCTCCCAAAGAAAATAAGGGCTTTGTCCAACGCCCATTGATGTTATTGAGTACTGGATTGGTCCTGAAAGCTGGGCATTCCCCCTATGAGCAAATTACACCACTGGAAACGACTTACCTTATGGTAGCTCAAACCTTAAAACCATTCCAGTTTTGACTCCATTTTCCCAGTGCTAATACTGCCACTTCCTGGCTGGTGCCATTTCATGAAGCAAATTCTCATACCTCTCCCTTAGAACTCAGGAAGTACATCGTTTCAGTGACCAGAAAAATTACCCACAGAACCATCAAAAAGATTTTGGAGTACATTTTCGGCATAGAAGTCACGTACACGATGCCTGTTATCATAAATGGTAGTATAACCCAGGAGCAGTTGCAATTAGAAGGTACGTTTTTAAAATGCTTTAAAAAGAAAAGAAAACTCTTAATCCCCGCAGCGAACATGGTAAATCTCATGCAGTGAATACTACTCCAGTTATGCTAGTCCTGTCTTCAGAGGGGAATTCTGCAAATAGCATTATACCTGTATCCTGTGAGGGGCTGACACTGTAGCTGTCACTTTCCTTGTCTACTGATCCTGCAGCTCTGGGTGTTGGCAGCCTCCAATCTGTGGTGAGGGTGTGGGCTGATATAGTGGGATGGGGTCTGTTGAGAGTCCATTGACTAGCGTACCTGTTGCGAGCTGTGGGCCCAGTTTTTGCATTCCTTCTTGTAGTAGGATCTGTGATTGACAAACAGAGATTGACCAACTTTGCCATTAAGTTCTTCATTAGTCAATGAAAAATCACCAGCAGAATAACTGAAATGAAGTGGTGACTGAGGTATTGTTAAAAACAAAAACTGACAAAAAGGAGTTAAGGATGAAAATGTGTTTCAGCGAAGTGCAGTGAGTACATCCCCAAATTAGGACATTTTCTTCACAGAAATTCTACATGTTTATACAATCACAAATGTTAAACAGTCTGGGAATGAACAGGTAAAGGGATTCAAACAGTTCCCTACTGCCATGTAACTCTACTTTACTCATTATCACTTCATATAAATCATAATAACTCCCCCTGACCACAAATTTATAAAATATAAATGAAAAGATTACAAATGACTAAGAGATTATATTATCACATTTCTTATTCTAGGGATCTTGGTTGATGTTAACATACAACAGTATTACTCACTACCAAAACCCTATGTGTTTATTATTTATTTATTAGTTTACATTTGGGCTAGTATGTTATTGATCATGCATGCTAAAGGGCTGCTACCAGGTTGCTGAATACATGGCAAATCTTAAAATCCTCCAAGTTCTGAGGGTAAATTTATCCATAAAGAGTCTTACAGTGTCTGAAAAAAATAAAATCACCCCAATTCTTCCTTAGAAATTAAAAAAAAAAATCAACTATTTATGTAGGGCCTAAAATATTTTATACTTTGCTGCTCCAGAGACAATCCATCCATCCTTCCAAGGGAGTACAAGTAAGCTAACTGCCAAAATTGACTGCTTAGGCTTTGTTGACATCATCAGTAGCACTGGTACAAAAACAAGGCTTGTTTTTCGTCAGATGTAGGGCCCTACCAAATTCACAGTCCATTTTCCTAAATTTCATGGTCATAGCATTTAACATTTTTTGAATTTCATGGTTTCAGATATTTAAATCTTAAATTTCACAGTGTTGTAACAAAATATAAACATCTAAAGCCCTTAAGACTCAGTGTTTCTCTAACTGGGGGTTCTGACCGACCCGGGGTTCGCAAATGATTGTGTGTGGAGGGTCATGGTATTGCCACCTTTCCTTCTGCGCTGTTTTCAGAGCTGGGTGACTGGAGAGGTGCAACAGCTGGCCAGGTGCCCAGCTCTGAAGGCAGCACTGCCGACATCAGCAGCACAGAAGTAAGGGTGTACTTTTGTATACGTTTACCTTATAGTATAGAGTAAAAGTACAGAAAAGACTAGATTGCATGTGGGACACCAGATTTAACAGTCTGTGATGCAATTTGCACGGGTATGAATTTGGTAGGGCCTTAATCATAAGCCAAAGGGAAAAGAAAAATCTTTAATTGGCAAATGGAAAGTGACTAAACCATCAGGGAAAGATTTTTCTTTTGAAGCTTCTATGGTGAGTAAAACAATTAAACGGTGCTCTTTGACATTCAAATGGTAAGGCTGTTCTATCACTTAGGAGTGGGAGATTTGAACAGGAATTGGTTTAAGGATAAACCATCACTAGATACTGACTTGGACATTGTTTCTGAATCAACATTCCCTATGAAGCATTTACAGCGTGTTACTTCAAAGGTGCAGGTTATTTATAAATACAAAATGGCCATGCCTGTTTGACCTTCTGTTCAGATCCTCCTCCAAAGCAAAACAAAAATACAAACTCAATGCCATCGATAAACACTGTATCACGCCTGCTCTTTAGAACAAGGACAATAGTTAGATGGCTAGTATCTAGCTATGAAAAGATAACAGGTTAATGTTGGAAATTATTAAGAGACTAGATTGTAAATTTTCAATCTACCCTGAGCAAGGCATGGTGCATAGCTGCGCCACTTCAGAAGCAGACTGAAGAGGGCAGTAGAGGGGGGTGCTGGGAACTGTGAAATTACTACACCATTAGCAGATTTCTTCCTCCTCTGTGACAGCTGAGGTCTGCTGGATGGAGGGACAGAGCTTTGCCTCTGATCATTCCCCATTCCTATCTGTCCACTGTTGCTGCTTTCCCCTAGTACTATGAATTGTGATATCAGTATTTGGATGGTCAGGAGTGGGGAGCAAGGCGGTTCCTTGTGCCTCCTTATTCTCCGGTGTTGCTTTGTAAGGGTAACTCACATCCTCTGCAGACGTGAAATCCAAGAGGCAGTGGGTGTGTGTGGAAGATGCCATCCACAAATTCCCCATGTCTAACAGCTGCACTCTGCATTTAGACACTGGTGGCGGGCCTGTGCCAGTTGATTCGGGCTTGAGGGCTCGGGCTAAGGGGCTGTTTAATTGCAGTGTAGATGTTCAGGCTTGGGCTGCAACATAGTTCTTTGCCATTTAGCAGTGTTCCCAGAGCTGGGACATGAGTAGCCATTCCTTGACTGGCATTTGGTAGCTATACTGTTTAGAAGATCTCAGCTAGCCCAGACTACCACTAATAAATAAACAATTGTCCATGTTTTCAGAAGCTTTCATCCTGAAGGATCCCAAAGCCCTTTACAACCTATTGTGAAGTATACACACAGTGCACCACTGAAACACAATCATCTCTAGCAGGAGAGGGCAACCACCAACAGTACACAATACATAGCACAGCACTGGGCAGAGGACAAATTTTGGCCAAGGATATTGGAACTGCTCTTACAAAGAAAAATGCCAGTGGATCTTTGAAATCCATGCAAGCCATGTAGGACCCTCTGTTTTTTGAGGTATCAAAGTCATCACGAAGACATGACCTAAATCTCCTGAATCTTATTTGAGTCCATTTCCCAGACTTAGTCTTAGAATATCTAGAAACATGCATGAACTTTAAAGGATCAAAGGTGAAATCATGGCCTTATTGAAGTCAGTGTAAGTTCTGCCATTGACTTCAATGGGGCCAAGATTTCACTCCAGACTGTGACTGTCCCAGTGCAGGTGAGCAGCATGGGTAAAAAGTGCAAGAAACTTTCTTCCTTCTGTGCAACAATGCAGGTGCCAGCTATAATCCTAGACCTTATGCTCCCTGAATGCAAGGAACAGAAGAGTCTAATCACTAGACTTCCAAAAGGAGACAGAACAAATGGAATGAAGGCCCTAGCAGAGCCTATTTGGATTGTGGACACGGCAACAGTTGTACCTAACTTTTGTCTTCTGAATAAAAGTTTAGATTTTGAACAACAATTGTGTTACAACTTAAAAAAGGATGATTAAACAGACTTTTTGCAATCACATATATGGAGTCTGATGGATAGATGGTCTCTGCATTGAGGGGGATTGGCAATCTCAGACTTCCAGCTTGTTTGGAGAATTGTTACTTCAACAAATCTGTTTAAATGCTAGTAGCTAATTCCTGGGCCTCAGCACAAACAGCTGGACTGTTCTTCCCTTGCAGCAGAGAAGGCTGACAATTGCATATCCTTGAGCCCCTCAAATTCATTTAAATGAGTCAGTTAAATGTGGGAAACTACTCAAAATTCTAAGACCGGTCCTGCGCACAGTAGGGGTGCTGGAACAATTTGCATAGAGGGGGTACAGCCATTGAACCAACTGTAAGCCCTGTATACGATGGAAACCACTTCAAGCCTGGGGGTGCAGGAACATCCCCAGCATCCCTAGTTCTAGCATCTATGGTGCACAGTGTTACTTTCAAATATTCAAGGAATATTAAAATGCACAATAAATATATTTTACACGTTTCCCACCACACTTGCTGGGGTGCATGTGAACCAGACTATTGGGCTTGATTAGAAGCTCATTTTAAGTAACAGTATTTCCATGGACTTCAATGGGCTTTGATTTGGAGGAGTTAAGGGATGGAAAGTGTAAGTATTCTGGGGTTTGTCCAGCCTCTAATCATCCCTAGGAAAGACAAGTACTTTTGGAGTGCAGGATCTTGCAGTATTAAAGATTTTAAACCAATGCAGGGTTCTATTATATTGTTCATTCTCATAATCTTGATTCTTCAATATAATAAACATCAATGACAGTATTTGATCTTTGTATTTCTATACATCCTAGGAATTGTTTATATACTTCAAGTATGCCACATTACACCATATTACTATCTAATAAGTATTCCTTAGATTTAATGAAACTTTTTCAATTATACCGATATGGAACACATTTATAACTGAGTTTAGGAAGAATGTAATAGTACATTTATTCATATTGTTTAAATCATTGTAAGATGATCTCAGCATGGATATAGCTGGGAAAATGGATTTAATATAGTAACTAGAAATGTAAATTTTCAAAAATGCAGTAATCAGAAAATGTATTTCTCATATCCTAGAACATTAGGAACAATCACAGTTAATTGAGAAATGAAATAAAGATTGATTGCTGAGAAATAAATATCTATTAGCTATGAAAATCCACTAAAAACATTTACTCAATAGAGTCTAGATGCTAAAATGCAGCATAAATTTCCTTTGAGGAATATTCAGGTCTGAATTACCTTAAATTACATCTACATTTTAACATGCAAAAGAAACTTTTACTGTATTAACCTTAATATGTACCACTTTTACAGTGAGTCCAATTGTAAAGAGACTATTTCCTGCTGCACAAAATAGTTTCTGCACTACATTCGAAATAAAGGAAATACCACAATAATATAAATACTGTGGTAATGATATCTGCTATAGGTAATAAAGTCTCTTTTATACTCACTTGTTCCTGGCCGGGCATCAGAAACATCAACCAATGGTCCAGTAGCTTGTGAGACAGACTGGTAATGTACTGTATGAGTAACTGTCAATGACTTCTGTTTAGATGTCTCTCCAAAATCAGCATCAGTTAATAACACTGTTGATCTGTCATCTATAAGCAATAGAAAATGAATATTAAAATAATCACATTTTTGTTGATCCTTAAAAATAGTTTAAGTCCTCAAGTTTACACAAAACTAAAGAAATGAGTATTGCCTGTGGGCCTTCATTTGAGATATGATGACTTTAAGGGACACAGATAGGCTTTTTGTGTATCCTAAAATTTAGAAACTATCTATTGCCTGTAACAATCTTTTGCCTTAAGTACTTGGACTTTTTCCATTTTGTAAACACTGGTCCCCCTAGGCCCTTCATGTTTGTCATTAGCATAAGTGATTGCATCTGTGATGTCGAAAGGAGATTGGTAGCTCACTTGTGCTCTCTCTTCTGGCTAGCTTCGCCTCTGCAGCACCAGAACAAAAATATTGCAGCATTAGGGCCTTCATCCAGCAAAGTGCTTATGAGCTTGCTTTAGCATTTGATCACTCTTGCAGAAGTTGGTGGGACAAATCTTGTGCTTACAGTTATGCACATGCATAAATGCTTTTGTGGTCTGGAGCCCCTGGGCCAAATCTTGCCTCTTCCTTATGTTGCAAAGTTCCTGCAGCAGAGCTGACTCCACGTACAGCTGCATGGAGGCTTCTTCCTATCGGCACAGCAGGATTGGTGGAGTGAGGTACGGGAGGGAATTAGACCTCGGGCCGAGTAGGGGAGAAAGAAACACTTGTGAATCCACTACTCCATGGATTCTCTTCAAAGAAATAGCAGAGGCCACTGCGGAGGATTCCTTCCGTCTTTCCATACAGAATCTCCACCCCTCCCTGCACCAAGCCAGGCTACGTGGGGGAGCAGTTGGTCCTGTGGCAGCTAGTAGCTTTTTTCTTTACAACTGTGATCACAGTGCTGTTTTTTTTTTTAAAGAAGCTATACAGAATGCAGAGTATGATGCCCACTCAATCATACAACATTTAATAATAAGTCCCTTCCTGCCCCCACTATAATCAATGGTAAATCTTCCATTGACTTCACGCTTGCAGAACAACTACATTTGTATGCTTAGTGTTTACTTGGTCTCAGACTCCAGATTTTATTTTTACATTATTACAGTCTTTTTCCTCTATTCTTAATAGCAATGAAAACCATGGGGAATTCCTGCTCTCATACAATCTATAGCTTTTTAATGCATTTCTAAAGGGACTGCCAGCAATGGTGTTTCTGTGAATTTACCTATCAGCTGTGGCTGATCCACTGCTTCTAACAATTGTTTTTTGTTTTGTTTTTTTTCAACTGACAAGAGAACATTAATGTGAACAATTCTGCACAGTAACATAACTGGCATTTTTTGCCCAAAAAAGGCCCTAAATAGAATGAACGTTATGAAACCAAATTACGCGGTCCCTTGCAAAAGAGGAGCTCTTAGTCTGGTCATGAATAAAACCTGCCAAAGCCTATGTGAAATCCTGTCAAAGTGCTGGCTTACTATTACTGCTTTGTGCCGCACAGTCTATTACTGTGGCACCGATCACATTGCTGTAGTTAAGGAGCTAATGGCATTTCCATTATAAACCCCCTACTATAACTCAACTGCCCAACTACTATAACTCAAGAGTGAAATCTCTTTCACAAAAGATTGCAGCACAAAAATGAACTTTGGAAACATAAAGCTGGAAACAAAAATGTCCATGTTGCAGGTGATGTGTGGATCTCATCTTCAAAGCAACCTTATAAATTGTGAAACAGAGAAAGGGCTGAATCCTCTGGTCCAGCCAAATCAAGCTAGCCTGGCCCAGGATGTGATTGGACAAAGTTAGCTCATTCTTCTCCAATTCTGGGACTGAGTAGGACCCTCAGAACTAAGCTACATTATACCTGCTGGCTCCACTGTTCCCCTCCCCTCTGACCACATCCTAAATGTGACCACTACATATGCTCTATATCACTGGAGGATTCCTCTATATAAGTGGAATCCTCTTCTGACCACTTAATCGTAGAATATCAGGGTTGGACAGGACCTCAGGAGGTCATCTAGTCCAACCCCCGGCTCAAAGCAGGACCAATCCCCGGACAGATTTTTGCTCTAGATCCCTAACTAGCCCCCTCAAGGAGGGAATTCACAACCCTGGGTTTAGCAGACCAATGCTCAAACCACTGAGTTATCTCTCCCCACTAACTTAAGCTAGCTTCAAGTTTGCTTTAGACTGCTTTTTGTCCAAAATGGTAAAAATCTGGCAACATCAGCTCCCTCTGTGAGAGCCCTGCTATTTTGTATAGCAAGACACTCATTAGATCAGTTGTTTTTGCGAGCTTTCAGCCATTTGGGGATGAACTCATAGGGAAATTGCTGTTTTTGTGAGATTTCAGATGCATCCCAGGCATAACGTAAGTTATTTATGGCTTTTGACCTGAAACCAGAATGACAGTGTTGATTCTGGTTCCAGGAGGTTTGGTATCCAACCTTCTGAAATGTAAAAGATTTCAGCTTCAGGGTCCCAGTTTTAATGAATCTCAATTTTTTCCTTATTTATTCAATGTAGCAAAATACAGAATAACTTTTGCTATAGCTAGATAGATATATAATTACATAGTTTTATGTAGATTTGGGTGGGAAACAATTTTCTAGACCTGCAAAAGTTTTAGAGATTTTTTAATTTTTTTTCTTGTCCCAAATTTGGGGCAAAAAATTGAAATCTCAAACATAAGAATGGCCATGCTGAGTCAGACCAAAGGCCCAAATAGCCCATTATCCTGTCTTCTGACAGTGGCCAATGCCAGGTGCCCCAGAGGGAATGAACAGAACAGGTAATCATCAAGTGATCCATCCCCTACCGCTCACTGCCAGCTTCTAGCAAACAGAGGCCAGGGACACCATCCCTGCCCATCCTGGCTAATAGCCATTGATGGACCTATCCTCCATGAAGTAGTTCTTTTCATTTCACAAGCAGATAGTCTGAAAAAAATTTCAGATTGGTTCAATCAAAACATTTTATTTCAGTAATTTTGAAATGTTTTGTTTTAATTTCAACCTTTTAAAAATAACCTCTTTTATAATAAACAAATTAAAATTTCAAAACAAAAAAAATCATTTTAAAATGGAAAATTAAAGTTTTCATGTTGAAAATGTCAGAATGGAACACTTCACTTTTTGCTGCCCTACTCTACTTTAAATTTGCTAGGGTTCCTTAAAGCTCAAAATGATTCATATGTAGAAAAGGCTTCAATTCACTTTTCAACCGTGACAAATTATCTTGTAAATTAGGACCCTAGCCCTTTTTATGTGTAAAGGATGCAGTGCAAAGTCCACCAAAAACATTTATTATATAAAGCAACATAAATGCATTGACATTTTACCAATGGTCTCCATTGTGTCCCTTTCTTCAATCAGAAGCTGAGCTCTGGGAATATCTATGTGCATCCTCAGCGTCTGCTGCTGCTTGTTAAGTGTATCTGAGGTCCTGGTGTTCTTACTAAGCACAAAAGAGAGACAAACATGAAAACACCCCCCATATGAAAAGATACTTAAATATTTCCTTTTAAAGAATCCATTCAACTTAAGCTAATAAAATTACCATAGTCACCAAAATTCTCATACATTTTATTTTCTTTCTTTGTACTTTGAAGCAAATAGGTGGTATTAAATTAAAGTATGTGGTAGGGAGATGAGAAAAAATAGGTGCGGGCAAGGGACTGAGTCTGCCATTATTCAGTGGTTTATCTATCGAAAGCCCTTATTAAATCTTTTCAGTGCAGCTGTTCAATATTGAAACTGATGGAAACAGTTATAAAACTGCCATTTTTTTGCATTTCTAAGATTTGACTAATGAACCCTTCAGCTGACCAAACAGGTCAGTGGGAAGATGGAGTCTTATATAAATTTCTCGTATTAAGTAATTTTCAGCAATGATTTAAATCCAGAATATCATAAGAATTGGTAAGTTAAGAAATCAATCAAACATTCATTAGAAATTCCATTAATAATAATGAATTGCATAAGGAAAAGTGAAGACTTTAGTTCTGTTGACATTGCAGTAGTAAGAAATTATAAACCTTGTTAGCATTCATGGATTAACTCCTTTCATTGGATTTGGTATTTTAGAACAGGACTATAAAACAATTATTGTATCCTCACAAAAGCTATAACCATTTTAAAGTCTGTGTACCAGAAAATTACTCTGAGAATGAGCCATCTACTAATAAGTAAATGAAAATGGGTAATAAAACTGAGCAGCGTAATTATATGCAATACAGAAATTGCGGTAAAATCCTCCATATTACATTAAAATCCAAGGACCTATTCACCCCTTTCCATGGAAATGGTGAACGGAAGGAAGGAACTCTCCATACGGACCCCCTTGTTTTCCATGAATCATTTTGTAAGAGGAATTTCCTCCCCTCACAAAATGGGCAGCAGTTATGCCTCTAAAACCAACAGATCCAATGGGACCACCAGAACTGAGCTAGGACATATCTGCCAGACTCTACTTTTCTAGTCTTTTCCCCACTCTATCTTAGGAATTATGGCCCCTACCAACAGTATTTAATGAGTTTATTCTCACAACAACCCTGTGAGGTTCACAGACTCTTCCTAGATTCTAAGATCCGAAGGGACCATTGTGATCATCTAGTCTGACCTCTTGTATAGCTATAGAACTTCCCCAAAATAATTCCTAGAGCAGCTCTTTTAGAAAAACACCCAATCTTGATTTTAAAATTGTCAGTGATGGACAATCCACCATGACCTCACCCCCAAGAAGCCTTCTTCACAAAAGTCTCTCTTTTTCTCTCTATCAAAATTCTATCCTGGAGATGAGAAACCCTCTCATTAAAACTGATTTGTCTCCATGAATAGATGGTTTTTTTCAAAGAATTGGCATTTTCCAACCAAAAAAAATTGTTGAAAAATTCCCAACCCACTCTAGTGACTGGGTCTTCGACGTTAGAAAATCCAGGCTATTAGTATCAAGGGATTATAACAGGAATCGGCAACCTTTGGCACGCGGCCCATCAGGGAAATCCGCTGGCAGGGTAGGACGGTTTGTTTACCTGCAGCGTCAGGAAGTTGGGCCAATTGCAGCTCCCACTGGCCATGATTCACCATTCCAGGCCAATGGGGGCTGCAGGAAGCGGTGTGCTGGCCGCTGCTTCCCGCAGTCCCCATTGGACTGGAACGGTGAACCATGGCCAGTGGGAGCTGCGATCGGCCAAACCTGCGGACCCTGCAGGTAAACAAACCATCCCGGCCTGCCAGCAGCTTTCCCTGATGGGCCGCGTGCCAAAGGTTGCTGATCCCTGGATTATAATCTCATAGATAAGGATTCCAGAGACTACTTCCCTAACAGGAAAAATATAATTTACTTACATTGTAATTACTCTGAAATGATAAAAAAAAGAGACTCTACTGATCAAAAGCCTTAAATTTCTCTCAAGGTTGCTAATTAGCTCCCTAGACATTGTGATGGCATGTATATAACATACCTCATTTATTGACTATGGATACATATTTTTGTTTGTTTCTTTTTTAAGCAAGTGAAATTCATGATGTGTTAAAGTTTGTTCAAAACTGATTAAAGAGATGAACATCATTTTGAATAATCGATCTAGACCAGGGGTCGGCAACCTATGGCACGCGTGCCAAAGACGGCATGCGAGCCGATTTTTAATGGCACGCTGCTGCCTCCCGGGGTCCTGCTCAGCCCGCTGCTGAACAGCAGGCAGCAGCGTGCCATTAAAAATCCTGCCCGGCCCAGCCCGCTCTTCTCCGCCCCCCTCCTACTGCTCTCTCTGGCGGGGGCAGGGGGCAGAAGCAAGCTTGGTGCTGCCGGCTGCTGCTGTAGGGCAGGCTCCGCCGGCAGCCAAGCTTCCCCCTCCCCTGCCTCTTCCCCCAGCATGCTGCGTGGAGCCCCGCCTCCTCTCCCTCCCTGCCGCCGATGGCCCTGGCGAGGGAGGGGGGAAGAGCAGCTCCAGCGCCCTCACTACTCAGACCAGTAAGGAGGTGGGGAAGGGGGGTAGGAGTGGGGCGTATCCCTCCAGCCCCCTGGCGTGAGCCGCTCAGGGCAGGGGGCTGGGAACACCCCCTTGATCCCAGCCCTCTGCCCTGACCCCTGCACCCCCTTTGCACTCCAGCCCCCTGCATCGCCCCCCATGACCCCATCCCTGATTCCTGCACCCTCCACACATACCCAGCCCCCTCACACCCCATGCCCTGACTCCTGCACCCTCTCACACGCCCCCAGCCCTCTGCCCTGACCTCTGCACCCCCTTGCACCCCAACTCCCTGCATCTCCCCCACACTCCATGCCCTGACTCCTGCACCCCCTCACATGCCCCCAGCCCTCTGCCCTGACTCCTGCACCCTCCACACATACCCAGCACCTCCACGCCCCTGCCCTGACTCCTGCACTCCCCACACATACCCAACCCCCCCACACCCCCTGCCCTGACTCTTGCACCCTCCACATCCCCACCTTGAGCACCAGGTTGGCAGCGAGCTGAGCGGGGCCGGCGACTGGGACCCCAGCTGGCAAGGGGCCAGCAGCCAGGACCCCAGACCGGCAGCGGGCTGAGCGGGGCCGGCAGCCAGGACCCTGGCTGGCAGAAACCAGCAGACGGAACCCCAGACCTGCAGCGGGCTGAGCCACTTGGCCCGCTGATGGTCTGGGGTGCCGGCCCCGCTCAGCCCGCCGCTGGTCTGGGGTCCAAGCCCCCGGCCCCGCTCAGCCCGCTGCCAGTCTGGGGTTCTGGCTGCCAGCCTCTTGCCAGCCGGGGTTCCGGCCGCAGGTTCCATTCAGCCTGCTGCTAGCCTAGGTGAATGGAACCCCAGGCTGGCAGCGGGCTGAGCAGGCCGGCGGCGTAAGATCAGCATTTTAATTTAATTTTAAATGAAGCTTCTTAAACATTTTGAAAACCTTGTTTACTTTACATACAACAATAGTTTAGTTATATTATATATAGACTTATAGAGAGAGACCTTCTAAAAAACGTTAAAATGTATTACCGGCATGCGAAACCTTAAATTAAAGCGAATAAATGAAGACTCGGCACACCGCTTCTGAAAGGTTGCCGACCCCTGCTCTAGACATTAACCCCCCCGCTCAATTGAATGACTAAAAAAATATGTACATTCACAACAGGGTTGAATCTTACACACCCATTTATACACAAAGGGATTACATATGGCATCTATGTAAAACTAAGGTCATTTTGGATGCTTGGCCAACAGTCATGACTCTTCATTAATTTTTGGGGCTGAGGTCAGTAAGTAGGTTAATGCAAAAGAGATATGGAAAACTATTCCTTTGTAAATGTGAAGGCTGGGTTAGAGATTTCAGGGGCAACGTATATTTTAGTCTATGCTCAGAATTAGAAACATGAGCCAGTTCCTTATGCTAATCAATGATGAACAGTTAAGAGGAATTTATCTGGAACTTGCTGCCAAAGGAAACATCACCAAGCTGAGCTCAAATACTAGTAACTGTTACTAATTTGAGGTGCAAGGGGCAAATCATACAACTTTCATTAAACTGTTAATAAGTGGGGCTTGCGTAGCTTCCCCTGGGATCTGACTTAAATACACCAAACCAAGGCATTCAACACAAAGACTAAAGCACCATCCTTAACCCTTTTTATTCTTAAATGCACTCACAGGGGCACAAATATCCCCAAGGGAGATTTCTAGACTTTCTAGATTTGTATAGGATACTAGGTTTTGGTATAATATAAAAAAATCTTATTCATAATGTACCAACAAATTTAACATATGTGACTGTGGATTATTGGGGTTTTGTCTCCTTTGTCTAAAAAAGGCCTAAATTTTCAAAAGTTAACTAGTCATTTTGGGAGTCTCAGTTTTTGGTTACCCAATCTGAGGTAACCCTTAAAGGGGCCTGATTTTTCAGAATGTGCTGTGCACACGCCCTCTGAAAAGCAGGCTGCCAGAAAGTGCCACAAGTTGAGCACCTTTTGAAACTGTCGTAAATCACTTTTGAAACTGTCACTTTTGAAACTGTCCTAAATCACATATTTTTTTCAAAATGCCTATTTTGATAATTGTTTGCTGTTATTTGTATCTTTAAAAGATATATATGCAGTAGATTTTTTTAAATCAAGCAACCAGGTTTTTAATGGGATGGGGGAAGGAATGACTATCAATACTCACAAAAATTAAAGGTTGGAAGAAATGACTACAGATAAGTAACATGATAGCTGTACTAAAACTAAAACTAAAACTTTTGCCAATGCAACTTGATCTGATCTGCTATGTTAGTACTGGGTCTCTTTTGAGCAGAGGCTTGCCAAATATGCTGAACTATGTGGGTTTTTTGGGAGATGAAGAAACACCAAAGAATGACTCTATTGACATTATTTTTACTTGTCGCTTACAGTTAGTGAGGGCTCCAATCCTGCAAACATGCACATATGTAATTGTACCCACACAAGCAATACTACTGAAGTCAGTGGGACTCTACAGATATGTAAGTGTTTGCGGGATGGGGGTCTATATTTGAATCTAGGTTAACCGATTAACCCTATGTATCACCAACACACTAGACAGAGATAGTCTAATAACTAAGGTGTGCCGTAAATTCAAATGAAATCTAAAACCTCAGAGATGGGGGAGTTTGAATTTTTGAAAATGGTCCAAACTGGCAAATCATCAGATATCCTGAAGGTTTTTATTTTCTTAAAAATAAGTACGATTTTCAGTTAATATGAACCAAAATGGTCCTATTTTCAAAAACCCACAATGGTTTCAAAGTTCAACATTTTTTCCAGACAAACCAATAAACACTGAAAATATGAAATTTCCATATTTGTAGGCTATTGTTGCAAGAAAAGTCATTTTGTTGTCATTTCACAAAAGAATTATAGTTCTGGATAGTGAAATGACTTAGAACAAAACAGCAAAATAATAAATAAACTGTCCCCACTTTCAGAAAGCTCTACTTATAATCAGCTAGCAATGATATGTGTGTGCGTGTGTGTGTGTATGTATGTGTATTGTATTTTAAAATATGTGCTTCCAGGCATTTATTGCCTTCAATAAGATGATCTCTGAAGAGCAATTCCCTTTATGCATATTATGAATACACTTCCGTGAACAGGCAAAATGTCCAAAGGGACCTAAACATGTTCTGCAATTTAATCCAGTACCTCCAAGGGTTCTCAAACCTTTTTATATTGGGGTTCACATCTTAATAGAGATATTGTCTCATAGGTCACCTTTTTTGCTACTTATGACTGTACTGATCACCTCTCTTTTCACTGATTGAATAAAATCCCTGAAGCAAGTTCAGCAACTGCTTAAATGCACATCCAATATTAGGAAAGTGTTCAATGCATCTTCAGCCTCTTCTAACATGATGGGGAAACAAAGAGGTGAATCAGCACCATGTGACTGGCCAGATTTCTGTGGAACTCTGCTTGTCTCTGGACCATTAGAAATCACTGTCCTCATTCTTAAGAGACACTAAAATGGTGTGTTTGGCACATACATACAAAGAATTCAGGAATGGAAGGTTTAATAATTAAGTTGTTCCCAAGAATGATTTTGAATATAATCCCTTGAACCAGAAACATTATTAAATTTGGAATTAATAAACATTATTCTTACCTCATAAGCATTTCAGCCAAACTCTTTGCATCTAGAAGAAAACAGGGCAAATATTAGTACCCGATAAGTAGCTAGTTAACACTTTAATGTTTGTGCCACAATGAAAGTTTTTTGGTAGATGGATTATTAAGGAGTGGAAGATTCAGACCAGCCATTTATTAGAGATTATTCTCTTTCCTCAGATCAGCCATCAAGACATAATAGCCTCTAAAGCTCCTTATTTTTGTTAAAACTGCATTTGACTATCATATATCTTTCTGACACACAGAGCATGTATAATTCTCCAGTGGCAGTGAAAATGCTCGGGAACATATTAAAGGCTTTATTGCAAACTGTTCATCTTGACTTTGAAGAAAACTAAATTTAGAACAGAATAGAATTTAACTTGAAAAAGCTAAAGAAATTCAGTAGAAGAGAGAGACAACATAAAAACGAGAACAGCCCTAATAAAAGCATTAGCACTGTCCCTTCTTCAACACAATTAGCTTAAAAGAAATCAAGATGAGTTAAAGCAGTTCGCAAAGTTTCAGGTACCTCTGAATAGGAGCAGGTCATGACATGAATGAGCAATCCCCTACCTAGGCACCACCAAACCAAATCTAATTGCCTGGAGAATTGGCCAAGGAAGATCACAAAAGGCTGAGCTTCTTTTGTCACTATCAGGTATCCACACCATTCCATTAGCTATTATGCAGAACTACCCCTTTGTGTTCAGAGGGAGCCCTACATACAAATCAGTAGGTAGCAGCTTATTCCCATAAGAGTCAGTCATTCAAAACTATCCCAGTGGGTGGACCCTTATTCCCTCACAACTTCAATAGGGCTCCAACCAGGAGTAAAGGTCCATTTGAGAGCGTGTTTTTGTGTTTCAAGCCACTAGTTTTTAATTCTTATTTTAAAACTTTCCACGGTAATCCCCTAAGAACTAAGTCTCACACTGAGACTCTACCACCTTGAAGTTTCTTTTGTCATAATGGTTCGCTGTATCCTCAGCCTGACTTCTTTGAGGGACTACATCTTCCAGACAGCAGTTGGGAACTGGCAGCAAGGACAAAGCAGTTCTCATGGGAGACCAGGCCAATGGAGGAGGGCTGTTCAGACAGATAGGAAAATGGGGTGCGTTGGGTCTTGTTCCTCCCAGGAGTCCCAATCCAATCTGACATCCAGTATTCAGAAACTGTCCCACCTGCCTCTCACAAAAGTCCATGGTGGCTCTTTGAGATTAGCTAGCTCCCCAGTTAATATATATTTCAGAAAGAGGAAGCTTTTTATGTTATTTATTATGAATATTTATTTACAGGTTTTCCAATTTCCAATTTCTAAGATTATGTTTTTTTTCCTCCTAGAGATCCAAACTCAATTTGCATCTGTAGCCTCCCTCCCTTCCCCTCCTCCTGCTCCTTTTATCTGTTTATTCATTTGCTACAGATTATCTAATTTTTAGATTGTAAACTGTCTGGGGCTGGGAGTGACTTTATGTTATTTGTTTGTAAATGTCTCCTACAATGGAGTGCTGATCCCTGCTTGGAACTGCATAGCAACAGAGAAATACCCTTTTCTGTTTATGTGCTCATATGCTCCTTGAGGAGGGAAAATTGTAGGCACGAGTCCCATCAACAGCCCCAGTGCAAAGCCAGCAGTTATTTCAGGAACAATTGTAATGCCCACCACCTCTGAGTATATCACAGTCCTGATCACTTCACAAACCTGTGCCATGACAACCCCCACAGCTAATTTGCCAACTCCAGACTGGATAGCCAGGGACCTGTAGCAGATTGGGATAGCCAGCTTCCAGATGGCTATAGCAACCTGCATCTGGACTCATATATGACCTCCTCTACATGGGTGTCCTGGCACCTGATGGTTGGGGTAAACTGATCACCAGCCTCCAGAAACATCTGCTTCTTCATGCAAAAGTTCTGGAGCCACTGCAGATCATCCCAGGTTTGCATGATGATGTGATCTCACCAGTCTGTGCTTATGGCCCTGCTCCAGAAGCACCAAT